>NC_040036.1:2784227-2891444 GCF_003713205.1 Coffea eugenioides | reverse complement strand
GCGAGAAATAATATACAGTTGCAGGTTATCAAGTTTACTTGTTTCGCCAAAATCATGATGCTCTTTCGTCCTCTTCAATTTCGTTGCACGAATTCAAGGAGGCAATAATATACATTTGGATGTTTCAGTGAAAGTGAAAAGATAAAAATTATTATGTCTTTGCTTGCTTACCCGTGGAAAAGGTGGCTGGTAGACATGTGCCTGCATACTTCGAAAAATCAATCATTACCCACTTGAACCAACGCTGCTCTCGTCTCGTTTGGTACACAGAAATACCCAAAATGGAAAGGTTTTTTCACCCAAAATGATTACCGCGAATAGTAGGAAAGAAAATTATTGTTCCAAAGTTTGATAGACAAGTTAGAATTGAATGTTCACTGTTTAGTATAATCAAAATATTTAAATGTTAGAATAGAATATGCGGGACACAAATTTGACTTAATTGCCCTTAATTTATTTTTTGACATAATATGTGTTATTATTTTTTATTTTATTTGTTCTACAATAGCATTTATCTATTTATATGAAATTTTGATATTTTTACTCCAAAAAAAGAGAATTAATATCAAAATTCCTCAGTTATAATACTTGATTCCTTCTAATATATAGATTTTTAAGTTAAAATTGCATTTGTTAGCAATATAATTAGCAATGCAAAATATAAATTACATGAAGCGGAACAATTATAATTTTTTTATAATCTATTTTCAATTTTGATGTGAGATTCAAAAAAAATTTTTGACGCAATTGTTCAAAAGTCAATGAATAAAATACACCTTTGTCTCCTAATATATAAAAAAAAACAATTATTTTAAATAAGAAAAATCAATTATTATGAAAAATTACGTTCAAAAATTAATTGAGCTCACAAATAGCCTAAGAAATGGTGATGCAGTACATAAATTTATGACTATAAATTTGACATGCTATTATTTAGACATTCTAGGGTGAAATTAGAAAAAGTTCTCTAGAGATTTTTCTGATGAAGGGGATATCAAGGGGGGGAAAAAAGTCAGAATGCACGTTTCAGAGGAAAGAACTTTCTCTTATTTAAATGAACTGCGTTAAACATAGAAATGAAATGGACAAGTCAGAAAAAAAAAAATTTCTTTTCTTTCCAACCCGCTCTTAACTCACTCTTAATGCGGGGTCAAAGTAAATCCAACAGAAATATACAGCTCGTGCGTATGGTCATTAGTTAAATGTCGAATTGTACCGTCGTCGAAATTCAGGCTTTTCCTGGCAATTGGTTTTGTTCAATCACCTTACAACATAGCGTATTAGTCCTGAAATTAGCGTCACGGGGTCCCGCTTCGCACAACACGGCCGTCTAAAAGTAGCGAATGGTACTAAAATACTTTCTTGATTTTCTAGCAGTATAGGTCTTATTCACACCACATATCTTCTTCGATATAAAAAGCGAAAGAAAAAGAAAACAGCAGTACTTTATTTGCATCTACTTCTGGATTGTAATCTGCAACTCATCCAAGCTCTCCTGCTTCTCGCGTCATATGATTACTGATTTAGACAATTTTGTTGCCATCAAAAAATCAACCTGATCATGAGATGCTGCAATAAATAATAGGCAAAGTAAGTATTAGGATTCCTGAGAAATGGATGCTATGGTAGAAGCTGACGAGAGCGAGAGAGAGAGAGTTACTATTCACAGTCGGTGTTGGGATCAATGGTGAAGCCAAGAGAAACACCACAGAAGCCAGGAAGAGTAGCAATAGCAGTGGCGTTTGGGTTGTAATTGGTAATGAGCTCCATTAAGCATTTACACACAACCTGGCGACTCTGGGAAGAGTCGGTTCCAAGATTATTGAGGGTGGTGATGGCAACACAGCATGGAGATAGAGGAAGTGGATCCGGGGCACCATTTATGATGAAGCTAGAACAAGCAGATAGAAGAGCTGTCACGGTGCTGCAATCTACAGCCTCTCCCACGATTGCAGAATGTACAAACGATATGATGACCACTATAGTCATCACTAAGACCATCTTCACCATGTTCCCTCCCCTACTGTTCTTGAAAATTTCCTCCCCTCCACTATTGCATGGCGCGTCTTATAAAGTTATAATTCCAGCATGGCTGAGTTGGGTTGGCCATGTTAAAAGTGTGCCTCTCTCATCAAGGCTGCATGACTGGTAGTAACTACCATAAACAGCCGGCATCATCGTCCATGAAAAAGGCTGTAACGATGAAGTAAACTGATGCCAAACAACAATTGGGAGTTTTAGGTAAACGTTGTAAAGTATGAAGTACTATCAAAAAAATAGGCAATGAATTCATCTCGAACATGAACGTCATGCAACAATAACGAGAATCTACTTTTATTGCGTGCATGTACACAACAATATTAAAATAAAAAAAAAAAAATAGAAAACCTCGATTCGTATAATAGCCCAGACGAAAAAAGTTTGAAGCTGTAAATGGTACCACAAAGAAAGTGGCGAGTCTACTGCCTACAAATTATTTACCAAGCTATCATTTACACCTGACAAACTCTAAGTTAGAAGACCAAATAAGAAACCCAAATTCTCGAAGCTAATTACTCCCCATCACACTTCCATTTAGAGGTGGGAACGCAAGTCAGGTAGCGACACCAATGACAATGTTCATATCCATTCTTTCCTCGAAATAGCATTACAAGTCCGACAGTCAACCTGCAAGCATCAACCAAATAGAATTTAGAATGTCATTGCACTGAATCAAAATGTGTGAACTCCAATACTGAATGTCCTCCCAAATTTCAGTCTATGATAGCACTAGTCCAATGACAAAAAATATATATATATATATATATATTCAATGCTTGAAGAAAGGTAACCTGCTATCCATGGACAATAATTTCAAGGTACAGCCAAACAGCCTAACCAAATGTACCCAGCAGAAAAATAAAGGCAGCTCACACGTAATACATACAGAAAGCATACTTGACCCCAGAAAAATGACAGAATTTGTTCTCTCTAGTAGCTAAACAATGAATTAAAGAACATAAACAACACAGGTAAGATTCACAACAATTCATTTGACGAGCAGACTCACCCTGCAATCAGCAAAACCAGAGAAACCAACCACAGCACGTATTGGTAAGCCTTGTATTTGGATTTAACACGAACATCAGCCGGTAAATTACGCCGCTCTACCCAACCAAGCTGAGGACGAGGCAGCAGGACAAAACCAAGGAGAAACCCAGTCAAGAATCCACCAATATGAGCAAAATTGTCAACATGCGGCAAAATCCCAACAGCTAGATTAATGATAACAATCACCAATATGGTCAACAGCGCCGCAACCTAGATATTGAAAGGGTGGAAAAAAAAGGCTGAAATTAGAAGGATAAAAAGAGTGTCATATCATCAGTAAACTGTCCCAATTGCAAAGCCTTTCAAATGTTCCCATACATAACAGCACAAACAACCAGTATTTGGAAAGTTGTCAATAATAGTGGCCTGATAGCATGTTCAACAACCTAACATGCAAGAGAAAAACTCATACCCACCTTATGCGTGTAAATATTCCAGTTTGTGATTAGTTCTGAAAGCATAGCACCAAGAAGTCCAAAAAGAGCACCAGAAGCACCAACAGAAATGCTACGTTGAATAAATAAGGAGGAAAGTATGCTCCCTCCAAATCCTGACAACAAGTAGATAGCTCCAATCCTCACTGCCAGATCAAAATTTAAATCGATGTTAGCATGAAAACGGATTGAAAAATGTCTTCTTGAAAAAAGAACTATTAAATTAAACACAAGCAATGAACCATATCTAAAGCTGCATCTTGTTCCCTTAAAATTCATGCATAGGAGGAAGGTAGTAGAATTTAGACTAACTGAAGAAACAGGTCGGAGCATGACATACCAAAGCCACACTGCTGCTCCAGGCGAATGCCAACAAGTGCAATGCACAACACATTTGAAACAAGATGAATAATGCCAGCATGCAACCAGATAGATGAGATAAGCCTCCATCCTTGGTGTTGATGAACAATTTTAGTCCACTGTAGACCGCCCATCTTCTCTAGACTAAATCGAAAGGTATTATGTCAGGAAAGGAGCAATACATATTTTGGTTAACCTTGGCCTCCCATTAGAAAAGAAAAATTCCTATCAATGACTGGCTTATCCTAATGGGAACCCATCTGAATTACGAAATCCTCTAGTAGTCTCTTGAACCACCAATGAGGGAGAACTGACCACAAAAGCTAAAAAGAAAAGGAGATCAAAGACCTTATATTGGTCAGTGACCATTTGACCACAACTCCAAATCTGAAAAGATACATAACATTCAGATAACTATCACTTGACCGTAAGCAAAGTAAAAGTTATTTGCAGCATGCTCCGAGAAACACAAGGCAGACCATGCATTATTGAAGAAACCACCAAGGACAAAAGCTAGCTGACTGTCTAAAAGGGGATTCTCACTTTACCCAGACAAAAAAAAAAAGGAAACCTCTCCCCCGGCCTAAGAAGCAGTTACTTTCATAATAATCTACCCATCCGTAAGTATGTTTAATTTTGTTAATGCAGATACAGATATAGCAACAATTACAGTAGGAGACAACCACACATGACCTTTAAATTCTTATTGAAGTACGTAATTCATCCTTCGGAATTCATCCTCCGTATATTTGTCCTAAAACTTTCAAAAAATTTTCCTACAAATTTCAAGTTCCAAAGAGGCACTAAACCCAAGAAAAAGAAAAAAAAAACAATAGAAAATCAGTACTGATTAAGCAAAGAAACAAGCCTACTTTCTGGTAAAGCACAAAACTTTGGAGGATTTCCGATGACAAAATAATTGACACAATAGAAATTCATTGAGTTTCAATCAGAAGCACATAATCATGCTTCCAAACATGAAAGATCACATTTTTAGACCACAAAAAGTATATCCTCAATTCCATAACTAAGAAGCGAGACAAAAAATTCAAACCTTTTAGTAATAGTAACAGAAAATAAAAACTAGAGGAAGCTTACGTGGAAGCAGAAGGCCCTAAAAGGGGATTTTCGGACAGAGGCTGAAAAGAGAACCTCCCTAGGAACCTCGCCACACACTTGTTACCGGGCCCAATATGCTTGGGGCAATTGTTGACGTACATCTCCATCACAAACACAGCAATATTGGCTACAATAAAAACTGGAATCAGCCAGGATATCCATTGAGCATCTCTTTCTTCTGCATGAATTGCATAGTTCGCTCCTCCTCCCCTGTTTTTTCCCGCCCCATTTTCTATATCTTCACCCGCCATGTTTCTATACCTTCGAACTCTCTTTCAAGAAAATTGAACGAGTACTTGTCTAGTTCTCGGTCTTTAAAAAGGGGAGCAGTTTAGGATTTGGATGGAGTTATTGGGTTGCGTCATGAATGGAGGCTTCGGAGAACGTGGCTAGTGTGCTGCGAGTTATGAGAGAGAAACAGGGGAGTCGGTGGTCGTTACGCGAAGAGAAAACACCTGGGCGAATTTGGGATCTGGCGTGGTCGGTTCAAGGATTGCACCAAAAACTGTCGCTTGATCTGGTGACACGTGTTTGGACTTTAAGAACGGTGGTGAGGTGGCAGATGGTGGTTGGGTTGTGACGAGGTGAAAGGACTAGGAGGTGGGGTTCGTAGAGTAGATGATGAGGAGTGAGAGTTAGAGAAGTGGGGGGGGTGGGGTTTGGGGTTTCCATTTTGCAGTGGCGGTTATTTTTAACCGACAGGGAGTGCTGGATTGGGGTGAAGGCTCAAGAAGGAGAATGGACGGACCCATTGATTACACCAAAACCGTTTCCTAAAATCGATCAGTTTCCTAAGATGAAAGATCCTCTGTCAGCTAAAAAGTGAGATCAAGGAAAAGCCTGATTGCTTTTTCTGTTAAAGGAAAAAAAAAAAAAGAAATGGGAAAGTAGTCGTATCACAAAATTTTTGCAGTATTATGTTTATGTCACAAAAAAGGGGTAAAAAAAAAAAAAAGGGCTAATCAAAATTTATGTTCAGAATCGAACATTAGATTGTGACTGGGAGTTTTTGTTTTCTTAACCAGAGTATTTAATTGGTATTCTACTTACGTGTTTAGTCCTTCCTACCGTTTAAAAACAATAATGTAATTAAGATTTAGAGAAAATGTTACGTGCAATAAAAATTAGAGAAGAGGTTATATTCACTTTGATTTAAGGAACTAGTAGCTGAAAGTTGCACTAATGTAATTACTAAAAGCACTGTCACTGACTGGCATGGAATTCAGCGTAAGTATTACTTCTTGCTAAAGCTTTGGGCCAATTTAGAAAGACTCGAAGTTCATTAACTTTTTCGTTACTTGCTCTCTATCTTCTATTCCTTTTTTTTTTTCTGGGAAAAAATTCTTTAATCTTTTTTAATCCTTTGTGCGCAAGTTCTGATCATATTCAGTGACATTTACATTTAAACAAACAATGTGGTTGGAAGATGATTTAATCCGCAATAAGCAAAAAAAAAAGCCTAATTACTTTAGTCCGGATCAATTATGCGACAAGTTTAATAGTTAATCATTGACCAATGAAATTGCTCTACATACATTGTGGAACCTTTTTATTCCAGAAAAAAAATATGACCCAGAACAAGATTGCGAGGCCTTGCTTGTTTAATTGGCAACAATACATTACCTCAGTCAAAGGTCGACTGCTAAATTTGCTAAGTAATTAGTTCCAAGTGAGATAAAATTTCCCGTTTCAAATCTTTCGATAACTCCAGACCCCACCCTACTAGCTGCTCCACATATTTCTTTTTCCTGCGGCTTCCCCTTTGACATAATGGAGGTATGAAATTCTAGCGAAGCCAGATCAAACTGTCAAGAACCTCAATGAACATTTCTGAACTTGTCCCGTGTAAATGGAGATAGAGAGGTTTCAGAGCATGGAAATGCATTATAACGTTATAACACCCCACCTAAAGATACTTGTTAAGAAGAAAACTAAAATTTGCGAAGGTGACATCAGTGTTTATCAATACATGGTTCACTGGAACTAGATTACTAAAACAATGAAGATTATACGTACGCGCATGTATCGTAGTATAATAGTGTCGTTTGGTGACATGACAAACCTTTCAACAAAGTTGAGCCCACAGCACACCTCTGAAAGACTGAAACATTTCACAGATTAACCGCAACGTTTAATCTAAAACAAAGCAGCGTGGAAACCCAAGGAATATCGTTCGGCAAATCGAGCAGTCTAAACTACTCGCTGGAATAATTGGATGCAGTGAGACCAACCCTGAAAATCTAAACAATGGGGTTTTGACAAGTAAAAACTGGCCAGACACGCGTTACCAATAACCACCAGAAGAGTGGGGCTCAGGACGGGCGTATTGGATAAGGAGATTAGTTAGGAAACAGATGACAGTTTATTTGACAGCAGAAGTAAAACATTTTGTACGCTGCTAATGGTAAGAAGTAAAACATTTTAGCTCGAATTTGTGCATCAAACTTTCGAAGATTTCCAACAACACACGCATAAGACCCATTATAATCGATGTCTGTCAAATTCCAGAAGTTGTGGACCTCTAAAACAAAAAACACAAGTAAAATTTTCTTTCAACAGGAGAAACATAGACGTTATAAAATTAAAAATTGCAGGTCGAATGGATCCCCTACCATGATCTACTAGTAAACCACCTAACAAAATGGTTTAAACAAAAATAAATGCTGCTCATCAAAATGAATCAAAAAACAGACAGCCAACCAAAACCCGCAAGGACACAATTATTAACCTAACAAAACCTCGGTAGATTTCAAACTTACATCAACTTTTATATCAGAAAGTCAAACACTAAACAACCTTCAGCGCTTGCCACCGCCGCCACCAAGTTTGGGACCTTTTGCTCCTCCGCTCTTGGGTACATTGCCCCTGCCTTGGCTCTTCTGTGTCTTAGCCATCACCTCAGCTTTCTTAGCTTTCTTCTCATCCTTGGTTTTCTTTATTCTTTCTTTGATTTCACTGCAGATAACAGAACCAAGTCACTTTTATGGTATTGCAAAAGGTTAAATTTTAAGTAGAAGGATCAGCAGTCCCAAGTTCTATAATTAAAGAAAAAGAATACCGGAGAGCTGCCTCCCTTGCAGCATCACGAACTTCAGGTTTTTCAGTTCTTTTCTTCTGAATGACTTCCAAAGTAGCTCCCACAATAGACCTAGAGTAAGGTTTCTTAGTTGTACGACGTCTCTTCTTGACAGCTTCTTGGGCCATGTCCTATGAGAGCACGAATTATACACATCAAAGCCATCCAACTTCAACAACAAATGCTTTTGAGAAGCATGTTTTCCTGTATTAAACTTTATAATAAGAGACATTTGTGCACACTGATCTACCCACATGCAGGAAGAGAAAGTATAATACCTTCTTGTGTTGCTTCCTATACATGGCTGTCCAAGTGAGCTTTGAAGGCTTCAACCTATTGTGGAAGTACCTCTTACATTTGGAATTGGCGAAAAGGAAAACCTAGTATCGGAACCAGAATTTTAGCTTCCCAGAGGTCAAACACATGATATATCTATCAGTATGCAGTAGAAAATGCCAACATTGAACAACGGCCACCATCCTGCTTGCTCAAAACTAATTCAAGGGGCAAACACCATGAGAAATGAAAACATCAAAATGATCATTATCTCTACCTGGGAGTCAGAGCGAACAAATCTGATACCCTTACCAGGGTATATCTTGGCTCCACTAAAGCGACAAAGTTCAGTTCTGTAATTGCAAAATTAATTAGGTTATTACAAAGATCTCTTGATAGCATAAGCAACCTGTTACATTACACAATTCCAAAACAGTAGCTCAGAGATGACGACGCTAACCAACGGGCCTACCGAGAAATTTCCATTTTCTTACTCTAATTCGATTCATCTAAAGCAGCAATCCATCAAAAATTATAGGCCAACCGGTGACAAGATCCAAATAGGACCAGAAACCCAACAAATACACGATATTGAACCTAATTTGAAGATCCACGTGGAAACCCTGAAGCTTCTGTTCTTCTTAATACATTCTTCATTTTCTTCCCACAAATGCCAATATAGAGATTCCATAAAACACTAAAACCTAAAATTGTCCCTAAAATCTTAGCTCATAATCAAACAGAGTTCCTGCTAATTGTCAAAAGCTACCAATCGGTACCAGCAGATACCAACAATAAACATCAAGAAACGAGCTGTTTCAGAATGATGTAACAACCACGGGAAAAAAGGACAAAGAACCAAATTAATATAAAAGCAATCTAAGCACTAAAAACGTGAAAAAAAAAAAAGGAGCGAAGGAAATTCGGGAAGAACATACTTGAGAACCATGGCGGACGGCGCAAGTCTGAAACCGGTAGAAACCCTAGCCCTGAACCCGCGAACAACTTTTGTTTTTATCGTATGCGAATGTCGCACGCCATATACGTGTCAATTTTATGGATACGTCATCCGCCTCGATTTTTTTTTTCTCTTGTTTGGCAAATTTACCCCTTTAGTTTGAATAATCACGTTAACGAAACCTCTCAATATTTTTATTTATTTTTTTATTTTTTTTGGGATAAGTAGAGAAGTTAGTCCACGCCTGCGGCGAAGATAAGCAATTTATAGAAACCATTCTAAACATTTTTCTTGACCTTAGAATGGATTTAGCTCTTCTATTCTTAAAATTTTCTTTGCCCAAAATCACCAAATATTGAAAGTCAAAAATGATTATCATTGTTTCTAAAAATGTAATTTGCAAACTAAAATAATATGTCATCAACCCAAGTTGAGTTATTTGCTCATGAAGTCATTATAGCACTATATTCCCATTTTCTTAAAATAGTGAGGGTTCAAGATCAATGGTACAGTATTACGTGTAATTTATTTAATAGGGAAGAAGTGAGATTTAAAAAATAATGAGGGAAAAGTGAAATTTGAACCGGGGACCTTTAAACCTTAAGCTCTCACCTTTAATCAATAGACCAAATCTTTCTTAGCATTAATTTTTCTATTTAACTATTGATATGAAAATTAATAATAGAATAATGAAGTTTCAACTTTATCCACTAAACCGATGTCTTCTTAGCATTGATATTAATATTAATGATAGTGACGATATCACACGTGATATTAATAAGAAGCTGGGAAGCTAATTATAATAAATGAGTTAATAGTGGATATGATGTCTTGAAATAGTGAGATCAATATAAATAAGTTTTGAACAAGATTATAATCGACGCACACAAATTGTGGGAACAATAACCACATATAATAATATAAATACTACTAACACATAGTGAAAAAGGCCCAAAAAACACTTAGTGAAAAGAATACATATATTTACCAACAAAATCTAACCTACCTACCAATGGCAGTTGCACTTGATATAGTTATGTACATTTTAAGCATTTGAGAAAGGTACTTCCACATTTCATTATACAAGTTACAAAAATGAATCTTCAGAAAAACATTTGAACCTCTCTAATCTCAAGTGCATAGACCCGATTGGAATTGCGAGAGCTTATAAAGAAACACTTCTAATATAAGTATTTTTAAATTATGAAAAATTATATTATTTAAATTACAAAAAATTAATTATCAAATATTTTTCAATAAATGCACCGCAACTCCAAATGAGATCCAGAAGCCGTGCGCCACATTTGGTAGTTTGTTGGTGGAGTAGAAAGGGCTTCTTCTGTAAAATAAATACTCACAAGGCCGATGGGCTTTCTGGGCCACCGACCGTTCATGGTTCCATCATGTGCTAGGGGCCGGACTGACTGACTGATTACTACCAGTGTCAGCGTCTTCCGCCGAAAACAATACTCCAGGACAACTTTTGCTGCTTATAAAGCGGGCCTAAGGGCAGTTAAAAGTTCACTTGGGACGCGGTCACCTTTCGTATCCTTCCAGAAAGCCATTTCCGTTCAAACTTTTGGTCACTTCCTTTTTGCTGAAAAGGAAAACATATTACATTACCCCTTGTCAGTTGTCGGTTGTCAGTTGTCACTGCACTCAAAGAAAAACTAGTATTGCAACCCGTGTTATGCACGAATTTACATTTAACATAATAATAATAATCTATATCTATATAAATTTAAGAAGGAGTTTTCAACAATAAATTTACACACACCTTCTCACTCCCAATTCCATTTTTCTAACATTTTTACATTTAATTTAGTCCATAAAATACATTCATCTCAACTCCCACTGAATGTACTACCGATATTTAGTTACTTTTCGAAATCATTTCATCATGTAACATTATTCTTTACAATTGAAATAACTCATTAATATGTGCATGTTCAGCACCATTTTAAGTCATTAGTATGCATGTCTTTCAAATCACCACCACGGTTCCGTCTTTGAACTCAGCACGTTTCTCATTGGCATGCATCAAATACAAATTTCACTCCAATTAAGACTCCCCAAGATCATAATAGGAGATGTTCTCGTCTTTGAATTCAACACGCTTTAATTGGCTTGCATCAAATACGAATTTCACTCCAATTAAAACTTTTCTAAAACCATAATAAGAGATAAAAACATAGCATCCTTCAACCACAACAGTTCATTGTTTCGACAAAAAAAGAAAAGGACAAAAACCCCAGTATTTCATCGGTATCTATCATCTCTTCCCATGCTTATCACATCTATTCATTTCTCATAATACTTCATCGACATCTATCATCTCTTCTCATTGCTGCTTGCCCCGTATGTTCATTCGTACTTTTCGTAAACAAAAATAAGAATCTATCATCTCTTTCAACTTTCTTACAGTATCCATCTTGGCCATCTACTTAATTTCATTATGAAATATACCCCTTACAAGGTTAAATAATTTCGAATACTTGCTTACATTCAAAGCATTAATATAGACAATATGTTCTATGAGTTATGCGAAAATTGTGGACAACCATATCGATCTCATTTTGCAAAAATGGTTTGTATCAATTGTAATAACGTAGTGCACACTATTGTTAGGTAATTATTGTCATATAAAGGCCTTGTTTGGCAGACAAATTTTTTGTCAAATTTGTCTGCTACAAGTTTTTTAAAAACTTTAACTACAGTAACCTCAAAAAACTTTTCAAAATTTTTAAACTATACACTTCAAAATATTCAAAAAAAAACACACTTCAAAATTTTTTTAAAAAAACTTCTACAGTAAAGTTTTAGACAAATACCCAAAAAACTCACTTGTCAAACTGGGCCTTTAATTTTAATATAATATTCTGTATCGTACATCACATTTTCTTCTTAACAAATACAATGTGAACATAGAAGTTAGAGATTCAAGTGATAACTTATATCTCGATTTTCAAGACAGACATACAAAATTCATATTTCGTTGTGATGCTTTTTACTTTAGAGATTTAAAAATGAAGGTATAAATTATTTATGTATATATTTTTATGCAATATTATTTACAATCTTTCTAAAAACTGATATTTCTTAATTATGTATGCTCTTAATTCTAGAAAAATGAAGGTACATTGTTCAATCAACACATTAATTCATGCAAAAATCATGCCTTCTCATTTGTAGACAAACTCCACAGAATTCAATAGAATTAATTAATCCCCTAATATTGGTGTTTCATACATAGAGTTGATTGGTGTAAAGAATGTTCACACCTTCATAGAAGATTATTAAATCGAATACAAAATGTTGGCAGGTATTTAATTTACTTATCAAATTAAATATTCAATTATATTTAATTAGACCCTCATTTCACTCAGTTTATGATATACATTTTTATTTTTTCTTTTCAGGATTCGACTTTCATCAAAAGTGGTAGTTTACAAATAATGGAGATGTTTTTATCATACCTTGAACTATTGCTACAAAATTTCATTTTTTTTAAAATATATTTTGATGTGTCCTAAATTATACGAACAATTACATAAATTTTTTACTCTTTTTTAAATTCCTCCATCGATTAAAATTTCTTCCAGTACAGTACAGGTGTTTAGACTAGTAGTAAATGAATTATTTATATTAGTTACATGAAAAAAGGTTAAAAAATCAAAAGAGTGCTATTTTAGTATATAATTTAAATTTTATTTATGTACCTTATCTAAAACCTTAACGTATATTAAAAAATATGAACAAAGATCACAAAAATATCTAAAGAAATATTAAAAACACTCCAAGTATAACTTGTTACCACTTCCTTCCATTTATTTTTTTTTTGCGTCACTTCTCGTTAATATTCCCCTAATTTTCATTATTCTCTTTCTTACCTTTCTAACCCAAACTTTTCATATCCCTCCAACTCATTTCTCTCATACAAACTCTACCTTTCCTTCATTCTACTCTGCTTCTATCAAATGATGCAATTTCTTACCCAATTTGGCAACCTATTTACCTCATATCCTTTTACTCTCCATATATAATTATAAAGAATGACCAATTTTTCAACTTGCTCTTCAACAAATGAGTATGGGTATGCAGTTTTATTAACTTTAAATGGATAACCCAATTAAACTCATTAATTTGTGGCTATTAAATGGATAGATTGAAACTACCTATTTAGACCTAATTAAATTAGACGTGTATTCAAATTCATTAGTAAGCAAATTTAACTAACTACAAATTCAATAATTATATTCTACTTTTTACAAATGCATATTTAACGTTCTTTTCCTATTCTTTCATTTTTATTTTTCTAATTTTTGTTAAATTTTATCCTACTTTCTCCCTCCCTTCCATCAAAGTTTTAATTAATTTATTAAGTCTAAATCGATTTCTTGCATTCACATCTAAATTATTTTGAGATTCTTGTAGAGTGACAAAATTAAAACTCCTTATGATCACCACTATTGGTTCTTCTGTGTAATTTTTTTAGGTAAAAAAATATTTATTAATGCAACGTGTTCTTATTTTTTGTTGATTACAATAATATCTTATTTTGTTGCTCAAAGAATATGGAAGAAAAAATAAATAAAATTTTGTAGTGGATTATAAATGTGTAAGATAACTAAAATCATGTAAAACTATATCCATTTAACCTATATAAATCATCCATTTTGATCGTTTCATCCCAACCCACAATTGCAGCTCCCTTGATTTTACCCCCTCAAACCCTATACTCCTTTTTATTATTTAGGATTTATTACCTTATTTTATCCTTCCCGACCCTATATTCCAATCTTTTTATTCCTTTTATCATTTAGGATCCATTACCTCACTTTTTAAGTTTTTCTTTTTTCAAATAAAGAGTTAGAATTATAGTCATGAAGGTAAAATAATTGGGCATAAATTTGATGAAATACTACTATTTTTTTGTGACAATCATTCAAGATAATTGTTTAAAAATATATTTATTTTAAATTTTTTGATAAATACTCCAAAAAACAACCATTGAAATGCTTTTTTTATTAATTTAAAATTCATATCAAAATTTTGTTTTATGTGCACTTTTTGATGTATGCATTATGTGCAAAATTATCTAGATGCAGTTTTGAGCATGTAAAAAATTATCTACATGACATTGTATGTCAGAATGTTTATTTCCTTGGTTGGAATCATCGTCTAATAGGATAAGTTTAAAGTTAAAAAAATTAATTTAGTTTGCAAAAGGTAAAATGGTTAAAAAATGGCTATAATTGGATATGTCATCTGAATGTTTGACAAATCTACGTGTATATACCTGGAAGAACAATGCTAAAAAATTACTATATAACTGATTAAAAAATAGGACAAGTCACATTATTCATCATATTTGACAAATCAATCTTATTAATCAAGGAATAAAATGGGCTAAAGTGATAAAGTTGTAATGGGGTGAATGATTTAAACATGGGACTAATCAAATTATCCAAATTTATTTTCTTTACTTATGGAAGGAAAAAGGGGTTAAAATATGAAAACAAACTATAAACGATTTATTAAACACTTATTTTAAGTGGGAAAGAAAGTTTTAAATTTTAAATTTGAATTGTCATAGGATTAGTTGTAAATCACGCTATTTCAAACTTTTTAATTGAATTTATGTATTAAAATAAATAAAAAATCTAGAAAAAAAGTATGGGAGATTTGAAAGCCATCCAGGAGGCCTCCATTAAAACCTTCCCTGCAATACATGTAGATATAGATTATCTAAAACGTCCCCTATTTTTTATCAAATAAATTTTTTGTGCCTCTTTTTTAAAATATTGACTTTAAATTCCTTACAAATTCAAATTAATAAAATTTGATCCCTGCTAAAAAATGTCAGATCTCACTTTTTAGTGGCAAAAATGAATATAAATTATGCCAAATTTCACATTATTAGAAGAAAAATAAATATAATTCAGGTCAGATCCTATTTTTTAGAGACAAAAATAAATATAGATCATGTTATTTGCTTAACTATAAATGAGATATAATTTTTGTTCTCCTTAAAAAATGATCACGTGCGGATTACGTGATGGATTCAAGGTAAAAATGATCGAAAACCTATGGTGAAACCAAATTTTTTCGATTTGATTTTGTAAGAGATGTAAATTTACTATTTTAAAAGTAATGGATGAAAAAATTTATTTGATGAAATGCGAATAACGGTTTGAACAAATTTCCTCTTGATTTACATATGTCCCTCCTTACAATTGAAGTTATACGGTGCCTTTGTATCTCGGAACTGCGAATCCATAACTTCATTTTCCCAGCTATTCAGAAAAAAGGGGGAAAAAAGAAAAAGAAAAGGAAACGTGTGGTAAATGCTTTTATCTGAACCTTGGCATTGGGAAGCATTTCTAGTTCAATTTTTGCCACACAATGGAACCAATGGAGAGCAATGTCAGAATTGAAAACTCATCAATTGACAAACAAGGAGCAAATTAGTGTTATCAGATGATCAACGTGAACCAAATCATCTGACCTGGCCACCACTAGGCACTTAAGTGCTTTTATGGATAGAAGGTCAAGGATTCAAATTTTATTTTTCATAAATGCCACTCAATGTGGCTTTCTTTTAAATCCCGGTTCGATAGTGATTTATTCTCCTTCAATGATATAGTTGGATGTGTTCTCTTCTCCACAAATTAAAAATAGCTGTAAAGAAGTGAGATTGACAAAAAAAAAGAAAAAAAAGATGATGGACCATGTATTTCTCTCGAGTGAGCTTAAATATGGTGTTATTAATGATCAACCGTGCCTTTTTCTCGGGTGAGCTTTACATTTTAAATATAAGATTACTAGATCTTCCAAAAGGGATTAGTGGAGGACTAGCAATGGTTGGTTTAGCTAGTTAACAATCAATAGTGGATATTCAAAAAGTTTACGTTGGAGACAGCCATTAGAAAGATCATTTTCTTGTATTTAGATGCATAACACATAAAATTCAGCACTTAATTTTTAAATTACAAAATTCATAATTTAGACTTTAACTTTATCAAAAGGATCTACTTCTTTTGAAGTATGCCAAACATAAAATCGCAATGTATAGTAAACTCCAAATATGTGGCACGTACAACATGACATTTATGAATCACTAAAAAATTTGGTGAGACACCAAATAGTGAAGGAAAACACACCGTCGGACAACTTTAATTGGATCACCAAATATGGCAATATTAGGAGGGAAATTGAGGATGTATATATTGAATTAGATTATATCTTACCTTATTGGTAAATCCCGAGTGTGAACCTGTGGATATGATAGCATGATGAGTAATTAAATCAATAATCACTTTCAATTGAACTCAATTCCTCATTAAAAGTACACCAACTGAAATCTGTTTCATTATGAATGAGCACGAGCACGAGGAGGAGCTAACATTAGTCCACGTATATTGATTTTTTCAATGTATTTCTTCATTAATTGACACCCTAGTTAATGAATTCTCCACAACATCTCAACAGTACTTCCTTTGTTGGGATCTAATTTTGGTTTGGTTCGTTTTTCTAAACATCGTTTCAGCAGATACTCTGATGGAACTAGTTTTGTTTATATAAACCTGTTGCACGACGATAATCAGCTTAGAACTAAATGCTAGTAGGTATTGTTGCATGCATGAGATGTTTTGTTCCATTTTTCTTTTGGATAAATAGTTGGATGGCAACAGGGCGAGATTTAGCATTCTGTGCATGCATGGGCGGCGATAACTCGAAAATTAAGCGTAAAAACTAAATATACACAAGATAATTATAATTACACACAGGATGTACTACGATGTAGCAGTCCAACTGATAACCTACTAGGCACCCCCAAAAAAAAAAAGAAAAAAAGAGAGAGATCGAGAAGGAAATGGAAATGGAAATGTAACATCCACCATCCCAAAACAAACAGTAAATGGAATTACTTGGAACGCGATGGGGGAGGCTAAATTGCACGGGAGTAGACAAAAAGGGTGTAGTATGGGCAGCTGTTTTATGCTAGCAGAAGATGAAAGCCCCTAGAATCGTAGCCAGTTTAGTCGCAGTCCCTAACCCTAAATATTGCGAGCATCGAATTCCCTCCATCAATGGAAATTCCATTTGGGTCGGACCATTCTAGTTAAGTTAAGTCTCTATAATCTCTCTACCCTCTACCGTCGGTCTAAGAAGCCCCAGTTCACAACTTTACGCGTGCATATATACTCTCAAACTCAGGGTCGTTTTACCAGTAGAACCTAAATAATACTAGCCAACAATCAATCAAGACATAATTTTTTTTTTTTTTTTGGCATGTGATAGGGAGCCTTCAAGCGTTGGCATTATTTCAAAGTTGGAACATCCATGCCTAAAGATAATTTTAGAGTTCCGATTTAATAAAATAACCCAAAAAATCTTTAAGAAATGAAAGTTATAATTTTTAACTTGACCTGTTGACCACCGTCCCAACCACTAACAGATTGGAGCTAACAGAAGAAGACGTAGAGAGAAATCCTAACGTCTTCTCTTCTGTCCGTGTGGGGGTTGACTCGCGAGGCTGAAGATAATTACAAAAAATATAATACTAGTAATAATAATAATAATAAAAGTCCTCTCTTGACAAGTGCGGACGTGTCCACTGAGCCGCGAAGCCTCTTCCAAGTACCCCCGCCGAAGGCTTTGGACATATATGGAGAGATTTGATGACTCTGGAGCGGGGATTAGTACTCCCGAAGTCCAGTCGAGTCTAGAGTCAATCACACGCGCGCTACCCGCAGTGATATTAGCCACGCGTGGGGCGGACATTTCGATTTCGAACGTTGTCTTTGCCTTGGGGAAAAGAAAACACGTCACTAAGCATAATCATCTCACATATTTATTGAAAATATTTGGGCTAGATTTGCCATTCTCAAAGATATCGTCTCAATCATGCATGTAATTAAATTACTTACCAAAATCCTTCTGGTCTCCAAGAATATTTAGTCCTTGAGAAAAGAAATTACTCACGCAGACCATTTGTTCATTCATATCTATATATGACCTAAAAGAAAATCTAAGTGAGTGAGACCAAAATGATAAAGTTTCCTTGTATGCGTGCCCCTAAGCGGTCAATAAATAAGGTGTGGAGGGAATAGAACAGATGCAACGATACAGAGAAGAACATATAAGTGAGTAGGGTGTGAAAGAGTAGAGTAGCCATAGCCGTAGCCATAGCAACTGAGTGAGTGAGTATCCATATCCAAAGCCTTTCTTCTCTCCATGTCCAAAGCCTCTTAGGTTTGATTCTCTCGACAACATTAATCAAATTAAAACCATTCCCTGTCCGTCTTCTTCATTCGTTCTTACTTTTTTTTTTTGTCCTCTAATTTTTTATAATAGGGGGTTTCGATTTCATCAACGAGTCGGGACTTGGAAATTCGTTCTAAACAAATATAAACCTAGCATTCACTAACGTGCGCCATTGCCATTGGAGTCACTTCTGTAAGAAGTAAGTCGGCTCTTAATCTGGTGTCCATCACCATTTAATAAAAAGAAAAAAAATCTATCCTTTACTTTACGCTATAAAAATCAAACCCATTCAATTTATTTATTTGTTTATTTATTTTTTTTTACTAACAGTAGATTACTCATTTTCTTTGGTAAATAAACAGATCCCAACGTATATCAGCAGCAATTCAGCATCCAGAGAGAGTCGGAACGCTGTAAAAGAGAGACAGACTCAACTCCACTCGAAAGGTCCACGCGAATCTCAGACTTTGTATTTATCCCTCAATCTCTATATATCTCGTACTCTTTTTTTTTTTTTTTTTCGTACTCAAGTACATCTTACACATCCAAAAAACAAGCACGCTTTTTACGCTTCTAGTTGTGTAAGAAAAATACCACTCCGCTGTGGTGCCCGGTCAACAATGTTTTTCTTTTTCTTTTTTTTTGGTTGCTTTTTGGTTCTCGTACTGGGGCTTCATTGGTTCCGTGATCTCACAAGGAAACAGGAAAAGAAACCCAGATAACTTGGTAATGGAGGATAAAGCCGAGCAGTAGTTCAAAAGAGAAGAGGGGGAGGGGGAGAGGGAGAGAGAAGAGAGAAGGAGATTAAAAAAGAAAAAAAACAGAAGAGGAGGTGGAAAAAGGGGAGGGAGAGTCAACTGGTCTTTTTCATATTCTTGGTTGCATTCATTTTGTAAGGTACCGAAAAGTCCACATTTTTTAATAGTTTTTTTTTTAAAAAAATAAAAAATAAAAAAAAGAAGTTCTGGTGGCTTTTCACCTTTTTTCTAGTTTTCTTGTTTCGCTATCCATGCTCTTCTAAAACCTTTCATTTTCTACTTTATGCTTTTCTACTACGCCTTTACGGGGGCACAGGGCCAGGGGGCAGGAAGGAGGGGCCTTTCTTCTTCATCATTACAGCTAAGGACTGAGGAGGAGTCAAACCAAAATCCCAAATCTAGGGTTTTCATGTTCTTCTTCAAACCTTTCACATTTGCCATGGGAGACAGGGGAGGGTAAAGGGTTATTAGTAGAATAGTGAGAGTAATAGTAGCAGTGTGAAAGGTGCAATAAGGTATCTTGGTTGTCTTGTACCAACCCGTTTGGCTGTTCTTAAATTTTGTGGGTTTTGGTTGGTGGGTTGAGTTGATTTTCTTTTCTTTTCTTTTTATTTATGAAGTATTAGTAGAACGTGGTCCAAACACGGTGCAACTCAAGTGAATGCTGATACGAGTAATTTTATGGTGGTAGACATGGATTAGAATATGAGATGGAAATATTTCTCCCTACTAGTTTATGGTGCTTTGTTACTTAGTCCCCAGTAGTGTGTCTGGGTGTCTGTGTGTGAACTTTGATGTCAAAGGAAAGATGAGATCATGATGGAGAAAATCTAGGCAAATACCATTTTGAAAACGATAGCAGAAGATTTTGGCCTTTTCGGTGAGAAAGTTTGAGTCTTTCTTAAGCATCAAAAGAAAGAAAAAGAAAAAGGAAGTTTTCTTTCTTTCTTTCTTCTTCTTATTTTCATTGTCAATCGCACCCGTTTCCTTTCATGAGTTTTGGGGGTTTCATTGGCGGTGGTAGTAGCGGTGGTGGTGGTGGGGATGCCGGATTAATGATGGCTGATAATCTGTACAGCACCATTCCCACT
The DNA here is from genome assembly GCF_003713205.1 of Coffea eugenioides. Taxonomy (NCBI): domain Eukaryota; kingdom Viridiplantae; phylum Streptophyta; class Magnoliopsida; order Gentianales; family Rubiaceae; genus Coffea; species Coffea eugenioides. The sequence goes on along the minus strand of NC_040036.1, from coordinate 2,871,012 downwards.
TCTGCTTTGGCACACACTCAGCCGCATATGGTCTCTCCTCCTCCTATGGTCCAGCCTATATTCAACTCCTCGCCTCTCTCCCTTGCCGTTGTATGCCATTTCTTTCTGTCTAATTCATATCTGTGTATATGCATGTTTGCATGTATTATCAATATAATGGATGAAATTATTTTTGCCCTTCAAATTGTTTCCTTCTTGGTTATAGTTTGATTGATTAATATGGGGAACGAGCTTTAATTTACTTAAATGCAGAAACCCAAGATGGAGGGTGCTGGAGACATGGGTTTGATCGGGGAAAATTTTGGACCTGGAGATGCGGACAAGTCCAAGGAGGAGGAGTATGAGAGCAGGTCTGGGAGTGACAACATTGAAGGGGCATCAGGAGATGATCAGGACACCCAGGGAGACAAAGCATCATCATCTGGGAGAAAGAAATATCATAGGCACACTCCATTTCAAATTCAAGAGCTGGAAGCGTGAGCTCATTTTATACTAACTGTCTAAATTTTTTGTCTTGTGATTTGTTAGTGGTGAATAATAATATTAGATTCGACACAGACGAAACTTGGCTTGTCTTTTTATATGTTTTTCTATCTGGTTAAATATTGTAGTTCCTTTAAGGAGAATCCCCATCCTGATGAGAAGGCGAGGTTGGAACTTGGCAGGAGACTGAACTTGGAAAGCAAGCAGGTGAAGTTTTGGTTTCAGAATAGAAGAACCCAGATGAAGGTAACTTTCACGGATTTTTTCTTTGCTTCATTTCCATTTTTTTCAATGCTGAAATTTGTCTCATGGAAATATCAAACTGAGCATGTCTTGCATTCACTAGACTCAAATGGAACGCCATGAGAATAACATGCTGAAGCAAGAAAATGACAAGCTTCGAATTGAAAATATTGCAATGAAAGAAGCTATGAGGAATCCAGTTTGCAGCAATTGTGGTGGCGCAGCAGCTCTTGGAGAGATTTCTATCGAGGAGCACCATCTTAGGATTGAAAATGCTCGTCTGAGAGATGAACTTAGTCGAATTTGTGGCCTGGCAAACAAATTTTTGGGTAGGCCATTGTCATCCTTGGCCAGTCCTATAGCCCCAGGCAACTCTGATTTGGAGCTTGCGGTAGGAAGAAATGCCTTTGCAGCCTTAAGTTCAGTTGGCACTCCAGTGCCGATGGGCCTTGATTTTACTAGTGCAGTTACCAATCCTTTGCCTATCCTACCTACCATCAGATCTTCTATGGGCATGACGAGTTTTGATGTGTCAATTGACAAATCTATGTACCTGGAGCTTGCTGTGGCAGCAATGGATGAACTCTTAAAGCTGGCTCAAATTGATAACCCCCTCTGGTTTAGAAGCTTGGATGGATTCAGTGAAACATTAAACCTTGAGGAATACAACAGAGTATTTCCTCCTTGTGTCGGCACGAAACCTAGTAATTTCGTAACAGAAGCAACAAAGGCAACTGGAACCGTAATTATTAACAGCACATCTCTTGTGGAAATATTAATGGACCCGGTAGGTCGTTCACTTTTATTGCCATAATTAATCTTCTTAGTTCTGTTCGAGTCATTTGTTTCAATCAAACAGTCATTATTCTCTGCCTGCAAATATTTACCTGATTTATGCTACATATGGATTTATGTACATGATGGTTTCTGCTTCTCGGTTTATTTAATTGCTGGTAATGCATTGCCCCTCCTTTCTTGTAGTTTGCATGTATGTAAAAACTAATGTACTTGTATTTCCCTATGAATATTTTTTCTGTTTTATTCTTCAGAACCGGTGGACCGAGCTCTTTTCATGTATGATTGGGAGAGCCTCTACTATTGATGTGGTTACGGATGGCACGGGGGGAACAAGAAATGGTGCTTTGCAACTGGTGTGCTATTTCTTCTACTTTCACTTGCTTATATCCCTCAGAACGGAAAGAATCTCTTCTTTTCTGCCCTCTTTTTGTTAATTGCTAATGCCAGAATTTGGTTTGGTATCTGTTAGATGCATGCTGAGTTCCAAGTTCTTTCACCTTTGGTCCCTGTTCGTGAAGTGAAGTTTCTCCGGTTTTGCAAGCAGCATGCTGAGGGTTTTTGGGCTGTGGTTGATGTGTCTGTTGATTCCATCAGAGGAGGGCCAAGTGCACAAATATTTTCTGATTGCAGAAGGCTCCCCTCTGGCTGCATTGTGCAAGATATGCCAAATGGTTATGCCAAGGTAAATAATGACTAGAAAATCTTCTTTGTCACCATTCTTTTAGTGCAATTCATTTCAATGTGTTTGTTATGTTTTTTGGCTGCTTATTTGCTTTGTGTTTATGATGTACATGAAGATGGCATCATGCCAATGGAGTCCCATCATTTCCAGCTTTTGGTTCTGAGTCTGAACTGATAGTAGTCCAATGCCTTCTTGTCTTCAAATGCTCGAAATCTTGATTACTATAAAATACTGATGAGATAGTTTTGTAATGTTTTATGTGATAATAGTCATCAAATCTCAAAGTTTGGGTTCTTAGTGTCTGCTGAATTAGTCGATTGCCAGTTGGGAAATGTGTGAATCAGGGTATCTGGATTATAATAGTGATAGAAATCTTTGCTTCTACTTCTGCTTGATGAATATATTAATGTTAAATGAAAGGCTAATGTCTTGAAGCTTGCATATTCTGTTGTATAAATATACACGCAATGCCTCTCTCTCTCTATATATATATATATATAGAGAGAGAGAGAGAGAGAGAGAGAGAGAGAGAGAGACCTGCGTCATGGAGATATGCATTTACACATGCACAGAGATCTTCTTTATTATCAGGAATGATTTATTATCTGTAAAATGTCTTCTATTCTAGTCTTGCAAAGGCAAGATATATTATCTATTAATCTTGGTATATATATATATATATATATATATATATTGGAATACAAATAAAAGAGTAGTGCCTTTTTTCCCTTTATTTGCGTTTAGTGATGCAGCTTTTTCTCAATTGAATGTAACTTTTGTTGCAAATCTTGGTATCACCCTTATGATTGACTGCACACTTCCTCTTTCCGTGGAGCATGTGTTTACCGATAGTTTATTTCTTCTATTTGTGGACTTTCAAAAACTATTTTTGCCATATTCTTATCGTAGCAAGTTTTGTTGCTCTCTCTCTCTCTCTCACACACACACACACACGAGTGGTTGTCATTGAATGAATAAGACTTGCTTATAGAAGGAATAGTGAGTTGTTACAATTGACAAGTAATCAAGTGACGATTTACAAAGGAAAGCAAGCAAGGGTCTGGTCTTAATGACTACCACTTTCCTTGGTCATCTTGATGAGTACCTTAGGTTTTGTTCCTTGATATTGACTAATTTTATAGACATACTGCTGGTTATATCTCATCTTATAAGTCGAACTGTAATGCATTTCCTCAATTATCCAATAATATGACATCACCTCTTAAAAGACAAGAAACGCATGGGCATATGCAATATCATCTCAAGTTAATTCTGACATGCTATGTCTATGATCGAGTGCTTTCACCTGGTTGGAAGATCTATATTATATAACCTTCACAAGTAAATTGCAGGTCATCTGGGTTGAACACATGGAATATGATGATAGTAATGTTCACCAATCTTACCGGCCCTTACTTAGGTCAGGCTTGGGCTTTGGTGCACAAAAGTGGGTTGCCACCCTTGAGAGACAATGTGAGTGCCTGGCAGTCATAACGTCTTCAACCGTCCCCGGTGGAGATCATGGAGGTCTGAGTCCTGTTCTCTATTATTTTTTGTGAATTCCTATAGCTACGATTTACTGCCTATTCTCTCAAGGCGTGGCCGTTTTAGTCATGTACTCGTGACGTTATAACTGCAAGTTTTGAACCTGATAGAGCTTCATTTATGACAGTAATTAGTCCAAGTGGTAGGAGGAGCATTGCAAAGCTTGCACAACGCATGACTCATAACTTCTGTGCTGGCGTGTGCGCAACAGTCTACAAATGGGAGGTTGTCCAAGTTGGAAATGCAGATGAAGCAAAATTGGTAATGCGGAAGAGCATGGGCAACCCAGGTGAGCCTCCTGGTGTCGTGTTGAGTGCCACATCTACCGTTTGGATGCCCGTGTCTGAGCAGCGTCTCTTTGACTTCCTACGGAATGAACAGACGAGGTCCCAGTGGGATGTCTTATCCCATGATGGTGCTATGCAACAGATGTTTCACATAGCTAAAGGCCAGGATCTTGGCAACAGCATCTCTCTTCTTCGTTCAAGTGTTAGTAACTAATATTTTTTTTTTTCATATGCGTATATAGAACTGTTTAACATATGAAACTTTTTTTTATTGCACCTCATGCAAATTTGGTTTCCTTAATCTCGCAGGCTACGTCTCCAAATTCGAATCAAAATGGCATGCTGATCTTGCAAGAGACATCCACAGACGTGTCGGGATCTCTGATAGTATATGCCGCGGTTGACATACCGGCAATGAATGTGGTGATGAGCGGGGGGGACTCTTCTTGCGTGGTTTTGCTGCCATCAGGTTTTTCAGTAGTTCCAGATTGTTACCCTGACTCAGCCGGGCCTAATAGCTCCAGTGGAAATTTTGCGAAAGAAGCTACTGCTGGTGGCGGTAGCAACGGTTGTTTGCTGACAGTTGGGTTCCAAATATTGGTGAACAGCTTGCCAGCATCCAAGCTGACTTTGGAATCCATCGATACCGTGAATGCCCTGATTGGTCGCACTCTTCAAGGTATCAGATCTGCACTCGAGTGCAGTTGACTCGGCCAGCGAAATGTGCGAGTGCTGCATGGTGTAAAAGCATAATTAAATAGCCATTTTCTTTTTTAATGGGGTTGTCTCTCTTATTGGGTGATAATGAAAAGATTTGTTTATTTAAACGAGAGTGGGGTTAGGGTGTTGATTAGAATTGGCACAAAAAGAAAGGGGGGTTCGAGTCAAGAGCGAACCTTGGTAAATCTTGACTGGTTTTCTTGAGATAGTATTTTGTTTCAATGGCTAAAGATAGAATGGCGTCGTCTCCGTGGTGGACGGTGGTTCGGGTATTGACTCGGATGGCCTATTGAAATACTAAAGTCAGCTCTCTCCCTGTCTCTTTGTATTTGTCAGTGGTGCATGTTAGTTTGTTGAATAGGGTTACATTACATTACATATACATATACTGGCTGCAGAATTGTCTTCTTTTGTTATATTGCATGCACATTTCTCAAACTTTTGGGGTAATGAATGATAGATACTACAATTTTACTGTGTCAATTGTTTTTCGTCCTTTGAGGGCAGGCTTGCTTTTGAGCTATCTTCTTATTTTGTTCCTTCTCTCCTATTTTTTTTTTTTCCAACACAGGGAGTATCTCAGCTTTGCTGGACTAATCTCCCTGTACCTGTGCCCCCTGCTTCTTAATAATACACAAGCGTTAGAGAGGTGATTCGAACACATGATCTCGAGACCTAACTAGGCTATCACGAGATCATCCGAGTCAACTCCAAGGGACTTCCTTCTCTTCCATCTGCTGGCCTTACTAATACTCCTATGTTTATCCTAGCAAAGCCAAACCTCATACTAGCACAATCTTTTGTTAAATGTCTTCAGCATACAACTGCTTCTTGTTGTACCCGCTGCCATTAAGAATGCTTCTAGTAATGGCATAGGGTTATTAGGTTATAGCGAGGCCCAGGCTGTATGTTGTAGTCCTCATTTATCAATGTAGGTGAAATCAAACGACGGCAATCTCCATAAGAAGAACTCATTTATCATGCAAATTGAAGTTAAATATATTAATTTTTGGACTTTTCTTGAAATGGGAATCAGTTGCTTCCACTAATTAAGGCAGTGTTTTTCTAACCCTATTAGGTAGTACTACTTAAAACTAATTTGAGTCTGAGTATTTTAAGGGATCTCTCAAGTCTATTCATAATAAGACTAGTATTTTAAAGGTTTGTCTAATGAGTCTTAAATGGGCATTAATTAAAAGAGGTCCCAATGGTAATTGGAGAAGTGAAATTAAATGGAAAAACTTTCCTAATGCTAAGAGAGCAATAAATTTATACGGTAATTTATTTGTACAAAAGTGCCAGCACAAAAATCAATATTTTAATTGGAAAATGGAAAAAGAATTTTCCACGTAAAGATGCTATGAAAATTCTTTTTCTTGCTTTCCCAACTTCTAAATAGTGGTTGTGAAAAGAAACCAGATAAGCATTTGTCACATTTCTTTTCTTCTTTGAAATTTTGGATCGATATGCTTCACCAAAGGGTAAAAAAAAAAACTTTTGACACCATATGCCGGTTTGATGTCTACTGCCCCCACGTAGAATCTTCCATGCTGCTGAGTTTGACTTAGGACTATCAACGGTCGGGACAGCTCGAGTTTGACCCATTTGATTAGAAAAAAAAAATTGTAAACTCACGAACCTGATTTTTTATTGAGTTGGATTGACTTTGGATCTAAATATTAGACATGAATTAAATATGAGTCAAGTTTAAACCTTGTTAAGCTCAAACCCAAAATAGGTCTTGCCCTCTAATCAGCATATATACACACACACACACACTAATATTTTATACTTATGAGTTATGTGTTAAAATATATTAATATATATATAAGAAATATTAAATATACAAATTATATCAAAAGATTCAGAAGGACAAATTTTAGTACAAACAAATTGAGAACCTTTGAAAATGTATTAATTGTTGATTATGCTTTATTACTATTTTCCATGTACTTTGAACTAATTGGATATATTATTATAGGAAAATTATTGGTTTATATACCTTTTAATGAATTATTGTTGGTTTGTGTATAGTTTTAATACTGTGGTTCTATGTATGTTAAATTAGTTTTAGAATTCAATAGTTATAGTAATTATATTAAGGAAGGGGTTTTTTTCAATCGGATGCCCTGTTAATACACCAAATATTCATCTAACCTACTATATATATGTACACATACTAACAATTATTATATTCTCTTGCATTTATATATTTTTCTTATTTAAACTTGCTTGCTCTCCTTAATGTTTATTTATTTTTTCTAATTAAATTTATATTTTTAAAAATATAATACCTGAAATATATATTAACAAGTGCCCTATGAGTACCAATTAGATAAACCGTTGAGGAAATTAGGGAACAATAAGTGAGTTTGAACTAATTCCAAATTAGACTTACAATCCGAATATTTTGTGAATCAAGTATGAGGTTTACATTTATCAATCTGAAACTTATAACATGAACTTCGAAAGTAGTATTAATTATATGAGTCGAATCTGAGTTTATTAAAACTCATGTAAGATGGCTCAATTGATAGGCCTAGTTTGAGTACGTGCTCTTAGTGTTAGAAATACGCGACGGGTTGCAAATTCAAAGATATGGACAGGCCCAGGCTAGTTGATGGGCTTAGTAGGTTGAGTCTTCTAAAGAATTTGCAGAAGACTAAAGAATTAACACCGTCATATACTCAGCCAGTAACTCAAACATATTATGCAAAACATATAGTAGTAGTATTAAGCAATAACACGTTTTCATTTTGGTTCTTCTGATCTTCCTGCGCTGGCGTTGCAAAGCACTACTGTATTTAGCAATGTTATTAAACTCGAATCAGATAGTGACTCGACTAAATTACTGGATTAGGGGTCAACTAATCGGATCGATCAAACCGTTTTAAAAAATCCGTTGACGTTGTCATGATATTATAATTATTCTATATTTTTATAAGTTTCAAAAATATTAGAATTAAGTTATTGGTTATATTTGGCCAACCATAGAAAATATATTAAAAGTATTAGACTTGCAATCAAATATACACCTAATTATATATAAAAATGTAAATTCGGAGCTAAAATATATCCATTCTCCAAAATTACTTAAAAATCTAAATTAAAACAAATTAATGCAAGTTGGAATCACTGATACTAAATTGATAAGAACATAGAAATGAAAACATTTTGATTTAGGGATCATTCAAGAAAATGAGTGATTTTGATATTTACACTTAATAGATGACATTTTCTTATTTATATTAACAAATAAAAGTGTTACAATTTAAGTAATTCAAATTATATTTGGAAAAAAAAAAAGAAAGAAAAGTTTGAGAATCGAGTCAACCAGTCGAACCAGATCACTAGCTTAACCAATTTTTGATGGTTTTAACCAAAGGAATTTTGTACTACAAATTAATTTAGAAAGAAAATCGGTTCATGATCGGACTGGTCGAATCGACCGATCCGGAGTCTAACAACACTAGTGTTTAGCGCACTCCCGTCCTAAATGTCTTCCAATTGTTCGAACCAATGCTCATGAGACATCAAAGGACTCCAAAGGCCCTCGCCACTAACGACATATCCGCCAAGCCTTCAGGCTTCATCTAAAGCCCTAAACCCTCCCCAAATAAAGAAAGAGAGTCGAAATGCATTCCTTCCTGGGATACTCGACTAAACTCCTGAAATCTGAATCCACGCCCTTCAAATCTTTCTCAGTTATCCACAACGTTTTCCAATGGCGATCCATGTCCCAATCCACCTCTATACCCAAGAAGCAGCAACGAGTCCGCGACCACGGATTCGACGATTACATGGAAGTGGAGAAGAAAATCCGCAAAGTCCTCAAGTTCCAAGACCTCATTCTCTCCCAACCCAGTTCAATGCTCTCCATTTCTCGATTGGACGGCCTCTCCCGCCGCATCGGATTCAAACAGTTGGAAGCCGGTCGGTTTATCCTCAAATTCCCCCACGTTTTCGAAATATTTGAGCATCCTGTTCAAAGAATCCTATACTGTAGGCTGTCACGCCAAGCCCACCTCCAAATTCAGCAAGAAAATCAAGCCCTTTTGGCTCAGGTTCCTGAATCGGTAATTCGACTCCGGAAGCTGTTAATGCTCTCTAATACTGGTCGCCTCCGTTTAGAACATGTCCGGATTGCCAGGAAAGAGTTTGGATTTCCCGATGATTTTGAACTTTCTGTAGTTTTGAAGTATCCGCAATTTTTTAGATTGTTTGATGCTGTGGAGACGAGGAACAAGTACATTGAAACTGTGGAAAAGGAACCCAAATTGGCTAGATGCGCTATCGAGAGTGCCAGGGAAAGAGAGTACAGAGAGAAGGGTGCAGATGCAGAGAATATTCGCTTTTCTTTTCTTGTTAATTTTCCTCCTGGATTTAAAATTGGAAAGTATTATAAGATTGCAGTTTGGAAATGGCAGAGGTTGCCGTATTGGTCTCCCTACGAGGATGTCTCCAAGTATGATTTGAGGTCACTCGAGGCACAAAAGAGGATGGAGAAGAGGGCTGTTGCAACGATTCATGAGCTGTTGTCTTTGACTATAGAAAAGAAGATAACTTTGGAGAAGATTGCACATTTTAGATTGGCTATGGATTTGCCAAAAAAGCTCAAAGAATTTCTGCTTCAGCATCAGGGAATATTTTATTTATCTACGAGGGGGAATCATGGGAAGTTGCATACAGTTTTTCTTAGAGAGGCTTATAAGAAGGGGGAGTTGATTGAGCCAAATGATTTGTATTTGGCTAGGAGAAAGTTGGCTGAGTTAATATTGTTGAGTCCAAGAAAGGCCAAGGTGGACAAAGCATTGGTTACCTATAGGAGGGACGGAGAGGATTATGAAATGGATGGTGTCAAGAGAAACTTTGTAGACAATGGATTCGATGGTTTTGCAACTCAGAACAACGGCAAGCATGGTGGGGAATCAGAACCCCATCTAGATTCCGATATAGATGATGATGGTGCTTCTGATTACTCAGACCAGGATGATAAAAGCGTACGTGTAGAGGGTGACCGTTTGACAGACTAAATGCAATGGGGATTTCAACAGGCTAATGTTTGTTTGGGATGAAAAATGCTATTCTTGAGCTCCTGAAGATTGAAATCTCCTGACATTTCTGACCCTGCATCGCTAACACACACTATTGTATCTAGGTAAAATACTATTTTGCTATCCCTTTTCTTGTGCTAACCCTTATTCACGCAGTTCTAGGATAATTGGACAATTACGTATGCCATCTCTGGCATTCACTTCTCATATTTTCAAATGGGACATAGATTTTCTAAGATGATTCCTCTTACCTGGGTAGTTGCTTATCCAAAACGCAGGTTATTTCCTCTAGGCAGCTTTCCTATGTTATATGAGTTTACGGGACAAAGCAAGAAAGGGAACCAAAAGGTGAGGGAAACGGTGAGATACTGTTTTTCCTCGTGTTGGCGAGTTGATGGAGGACAAAGAAATCTTTTTTTTTTTAATTGTCTGGGAAATGTTTTCTTGGTGGTATATTGGGAAGAAGAATGGTGTCTTGAACAAGTTTTCTCATCTATCCTTTTCTTCCCACTTCCCCAGCCGTGGAGGAAATGGTCTGACCCTTCTGGAACCGTTTGTGAAATAAATGACAGAATCAAACTTACTCTGTTGGGGCGTTGAGGGATTTGAACCTAGGCATTTGCCTGGGGAAAGGATGGTTATTACCACCGGCCACTACCTATCTTTCAAGTGTCAGCTGCATGGTTGTACATTATCATAATTGTCCTAGAAGATCACTGTGGCAGTGAAGTGGTGGTAAATGCTTGGCAACTTGTTTAATGAATATCAACCATAATCAATAATATGGCTATGAAATGAATACTGAACTTTGTCATTCTCATATTGTTCATTTACTCGTTATGAAGTATTGTATATTTTTCCATAATCATCTTCAACCAATAGCAATAGAGCCCAACTTCCAAGCATTGCCAATCTGATGTGTTGCTAGATTGTTTCTCCTTGCTAATAGCTTTGTTTACTTCAGCAGTCTTTGAAAGGGAATAATGAGCCAACAAAACAACCCACGGATTATTTAGCTTCCTAAAAAAGATGTATTGTATAGCTCTAATTAGATGAAGGAAAAAGGAGAGCTTTCTTTCAAAAACGTAAAATCACAAATTTGTTGCATCCTTAAGGGGCAATTATTGCTTCAATAGGAAGACTGCTAGAAAGGATAAAAGGACATACTGTTATTGATTGGGCTGCTTGGTACATAGTTGTGGCGATTAAAGAAAGCTCTCCTGGGTACCTCAAAAACGATCGGGTGTCACAGACTGTTTGTGATGGATTGACTAAAATCAGAAGTTTTCTGAGGCTGCTGTAGAACCTAATTTATGTATTGGCTAAGTTGAACTACAATCATAGAATGGTATCATCACATCACGGCTTGCTTGAAAGTTTTGGTGGTTACATTTGAAGATCTCTCGTGCCCGCTGGCGATTTGCTTTTTGGTTATTTTCTCACCCAGTTTGCTCTGTAATTTGCTTCGTTTCTGAAGGAGTTGCAAGGCTTGTGGTGTCTTTGCAGCGATATTAAGAGGGGGAGGCAGCCGACTTTCATCAAGAGTGGCTCTCTTTCACTTTTTGCATGCACTTACCTGAAGTTATGGATTGGGGAATGTAAATTGAATTGATGGTGCATCATCTACTCTCAGACGACACTGTGGTGGCTACCTGCAGTAGCAAAGGTTTCCCTGCTTGCTGGTGTGCTCACTTTGCTTCACACGATGGTTACTTGCTGTTTTTATTTTATTTTTATTTTCTCCCTCTTTTTTTTTTTCAAGGAAATGTAGTGAGGTGCTCGGTTGGTTTAAAAACTGAGGGATTGAGCGTGGGTTTAGCCTTTTAGAAAGCTAACAAGAAGGATTTCATCATCTGTTTTTTCTGTCAAAGTTGCATACTCAGGTTTTCTCGTCATAAACGTGTTTTCCAATTTTCCTAGTAGGTGAGCGTTGGTTATTTTTTTTTTTTTATTATTTTTGGCTGCTGTTTTGGGGTTGACAAAGCATGGGAAAGAAGGTTGGTTTTAATTCCTTTAATTCCTTCATTGATCATCTGGTTTACTTCCCGAGTCAAGATGTATTTCCCAACAAGAAAAAAAAGAAGAAGAAGAAGATAATAATATGTTATAGTTTAGGTGTAGCTACTGCATTCTTGAAGTTGAAAGTCCTTTTCATTCCTGGATCTTTCGGTTCAATTCATTCATTCCACTCTCCAGCTTGTTGCTATTGCATCGTCTTGAACTTAAATATCAATCAGCTCACAATTGACTAATTATTGCTTTGAATAATGGAGGATCATTTGTTGAATGTCAATCGTCTCCGCTATGTCTGTATATTTTAATACAACCTGAAGAAAAGAGATCGTCATCACTCATCAGCATCAGCTCAGCTAATTCGGCTTTGGGTCACCATTTCTTGGTGACAGCATATTCCAAAGAAATATAATAAAGGAGAAATTTCATACCTGTCCGGGGCAAACTTCTTTGCGACCTGGGTAGTTGGTTTTTTTTTGACCAATCTGATGGTGCCAACCAATTGGACAAATAAGTAGAGTCATGTAATTCTATTTAGGCCTCTCCTGGACAGTTCGGTTGGTCACGAGAGCCTCCTTAGGAACCGTTGTCCATTCTCCCCCCACCAGAGATCGAGTTCCAGTGATTACCGGTTCGAGGGGATGGAGCCTCTTCTCTCGGGTCTCGGGGGGATTAGTCGGGTCCGGCATACCCGAAGCCCGGATACCCCCTGAGTAGCAAAAAAAAAAAAAATGTAATTCTGTTTAGATTGCATTTTGATATGAAATTAATAGGTTTCATAATCTTATTCAGACCATTTTCATTGATAAAAAAGAATCACAAATTAAACTTGACAAGTAATTAGTCCGGAAATACATTTCTAGAAATGACCCTCTTACCATTGCAGTTTACACGCGCACACATATAAATATATATATATATATATATATATACACACACGATTAAAAGGTTTAATATTATCATAAATATATGCAATTGAGCTTTAGCCCATAGGATAGAGAAGTGCAGTGTCCTACTTTGTCCTTTTGAGACATGAAAATTGATGAACTGTATGATTTGGTTCGGAATAGTAGTTTTTTTTTTTCCCTTTTTAGAGACATGTTTACTCAAGTTCACGTGAACGTTGAATTGTTAATGGTGTTTGTCAAGGTACCAATCAATGACAATAATGCTGTCTTAAATCTACCAAGTTCAATTATGATTTTAATTGGTTAACAGAAATGAGCATTGCTGATGACACTCTAATAATCGTTCGTAGCACTTCATTATTTGTAACCTTTTTTTTCCTCGTATTTTTTCGTTAAAGCGTATGAGTATTATGATATCCAAAACATACGGTGGAATATCCCCTATTTGTAAACTCACATTTTGTTGCCCAAAAAAAAAAAAAAAAAAAACTCACATTTGAGAAAAGCAACTCGAATGGGTTATGGGGCATACCCTTTACCCAACCCGACGGTGGCATCCCCTCTCCATCCCACTTCGCCGTATTTTCACGCGCTTAAGTTCCATTTGGCTGGCAATCGTTGTCCAGGCCGCTGTCCGCTCTTCAAAAATCAGAACCGATCCCAACTAATCTATCCAACGTTAATACACTTTATAGTAGCTCAGTTAAATTAAACAAAAAAGTACACAAAAATAAAACATCCCCGAGAAAAGTAACTTGGTTGGCGTCACCTTGTCATCCGCATTCGCAATATATATATATATATATAAATACTAATGATGCACGCTGTGAAACACACTCTACGAAGGTGATTAAAACTTTTTTAAATCAAAAAATGATAAAATTTAAGAAACAAGAGAAAAAACCAGCGAATTTGAACCCAGAACCTTTAAGTCCGGGACCGACCTCAACCTGCAATGTCAGGTAATTACTTTAGACCCAAACAATCCGGAACCAAGCCAGATTGGACTCCTTTACCTTTTTTAGCAAGAAAATGAGTAATGATTTCTCCATGTCACTGAGATTCAAGTTGATGGCAGCAATGTCAGTTAATTACTTTCCTGACATTTTCTTACCAAAGTAAGAAGGGCGATAATTAAACCTAGATCCCGAGTAACCTTCAAAAGCCGGCAACATGTCAGGTAATTACTTTAGACCCAACAGTTCTGCTGCTCCCTATCACAAAACATTAATATATATATATATATATATTAATCAATAAAAACGAAATTGCAAACACGAAAAAGGTTTGATAATTGATGAGTGTGACGATAATCAACACAATGGATACATCAAAATCCAACCATGGCTTGTAATAATACAAAAAAGGAATAAGAAAGACAAATGCAGAGGACGCATTTGCCGTCAATCCCACATGAAAAAGCCAATCTCCCAATCAGTCCATCCATCTAAGTATATAGTATATTATATAGATTAATCTTTTTAAACTGATAGTATATACATGTTTGCGTTGAATGAATGACAATTATGTAAAATTTAAATTTAAATTTAATATTTATATACATGTCATGAATTCAATGATGATAATGTTTACGCTGCTAGTGTATATAAAATTTACTCATATTATATTATATTAACCGGTGATAACAAGACCAACAAACCCAAAAATGGACCAAAAACATATGTACGTCAATACGGTTGGGTTTGTTTGAATAAAGTATTATTTGAAATATTATTTAGAATTATTACTGTAGTACTTTTTGTAATGTGATGTATGTGAGATAAAAAAGTGATTGGAAATATAAAAAGATGAGTTGAAAAATATGTTTATGATACAAGCAAAATATTATTTTAACTGATTGTATGTTACCAGTGGTAACTTACCACTTCTGTTGGATGACTTCTCTCATGGATAAACCACTGAGTTTAGCTCAGTGGCCACCAGGGAGGGACTTAAGTCCCTTCTTGGGTTGTAAGTAAGGGTTCAAATCTCACCTGCAATAAAAAAAATCTAAAGGTAGTGTCATAGCACTCTCTTGGTCTAGTTGGGTCTTTACAACCACTAGTCCCTAACACACAAGCCTCATTAGGCTCCCCCTCCCCATAGATTAGAATAGAGTAGGTTATACAATGTATTGTTGCTGGAAAAAAAAAAAAAAAAAAAGACTTCTCTCATGGATGGCGGTATTTGATTGGAACGTTTTATCCAAAAAGGACAAAAAAAAAAAGAAAAAGAAAAGGACCAACAAACCAAAAGACAAACGGGCGACAAGTGCAGGCCCGAGCTCAAGGAAGAAAACACAAACCAAATCAAATCAAATGCAACACTTTATAAGAAAACGAAGGTAAGATATGGATTGTCATTTTTTCGAGAATTTTTAAAATATTTTTCGTGAATATATTTTTTAATTTTATATAAATTAAATCATTGTTATAATATATATATTTATAAAAATTTCTAAATTTAACAATTCAACGAGACCATAGCCTTCGATTGCTAGAGGCTTTTTGGCTTTTGATTCCCCCGGTAAAAGAATTACCTATTTGCTTCTCTTTCATTATTACCTATATATATAATTACGAGTATATAATAGTCTTCATGTCTTTCCCCTTTCTTCGTTCCTAATATAAAAAAGCCAATAAGAAACGAAAAAGTTAAAGTTTGCCTTGAAAATTGGCATCACATTTCAACAGTCAGCAAGAGTCCCCCACATCTCTCTCCTCTTTCTTCTCTCTTTGTTTTCTCAAAGCAAAACAGTTTCGCTGTCATAATTATAGACTGGTGCTTCAACTTCAATATAGTCGACATTGGGGGTATAAAGTGTTCCACACTCCAACCCTCTAATTCCAAACTTACAAATCCAGGAAGAAGAAGAAAAAATAAATAAAAAAAAAGATCCCCACTGGAAAATTTCCCCCCATATCCCACTCCCGTGGCCTAAAATCCATAACCCATCTAAAAAGAAAAGGAAAAAAAAATTTCTTCCACATCATCTCCCTTGCAGGGGAATAAATAAATAAATAAAGGAACAAAGAAAACCCCTCTTCGTCCCTTTGTATCTGTTGTTAGTCATCATCTTGCCATTTTATTCTTGCTTTTTTTGAAATTTTGTTTAACGACAGTTGACCTAATCTCTCACCATTTTTACAAGTACTGATACACATAACCCATCAACTTCCATTTTATTCTTGATAGTTATACTCCTCAAAAAGATAAAATAAAATAAAATAAAAAGAGAAGATAGCTGAGACTTTCTTTTTGGGCTGTGGTGGGATGGGGAATTCTTTTGGGTGCTCAGCCTCAGGTGAGAGGTTGGTATCGGCGGCCAGGGACGGCGATTTTGTGGAAGCAAAGATGTTGCTTGATTGCAACCCATGTCTGGCCAAGTATTCAACTTTTGGTGGGCTTAATTCTCCTCTTCACTTTGCTGCCGCTAAAGGCCACAACGAGGTTCGTTTCTAATTAGCTGCAATTTGATTTTATAAGCCTTTTTTTGCATTTTTATTGAAAATCCATTAACCATTTTAACGAGTGGTCTAGTTAATCATGTGCATTTTGGTAAAAAAAAAAAAAAAATTTGGCGCATTTTGCGTTGGCCTCTTTGATCTTCGTTTTGGGAATTTTCAGATTGTTGCATTGTTGCTTGAAAACGGAGCTGATGCGAATTCGAGAAATTATTGCGGTCAGGTATTAAATCTTGACTAATTTTGCTGCTTCTTTTTGTTTCCCAATTGACACTTTTTAGTTGATTGCTGCTATAGCTATTTTTTTTTTCCAATATTATCAGATAAATTGGCGGATCTGTTAAATTTCTTCTGGTTATTTTGCTTTAGACGGCATTGATGCAGGCGTGTCGGTATGGCCATTGGGAAGTTGTTCAAACTCTTCTTCTCTTTAGATGCAATGTGAGTTTTCATTTTTGCTGAATAATTTCTCCATCACACCCTCTTCCTGGCCCCCCTTTTCCAAACATGCACTTAAGAAAATTTGAGAAATAACTGATGAATCTCCTTAGACTGAGCTTTGCCAGGTGGAATTAGGTTGGGGGTGTGGTTGGCTTCAAAAATATTTACATTTGCATCTTGAGAATTTTTACCTGAACTTTTATCTAAACTCCACTAAATTATGTGCTTCATTTTTTTTTTAGGTCACAAGAGCAGACTATCTTAGTGGGAGGACAGCTCTTCATTTTGCGGCAGTGAATGGGCATGTAAGATGTATGAGACTTGTTGTGGCTGATTTTGTACCAAGTGCTCCTTTTGAATCTATGGAAACTCAAAAAATTGGTGATACAAACGATGTTTCAATTGTAAAAAGCAAGCACGAACAAAGGTGCGTCTCCTTAACGTTCTCCTTTTGTCTTCTTTTTCTTCTTCTTCTTCTTCTTATTACTATAAGGACATCATCAGTCTTCTTCTTTGTATCTTAAGATTAATGGGACCGATCAAGCTACAACTGTTCTTCTCCATTCTTGAACCGAAGAAATTTCTGAGTTGTGGGATTATGATGGTTTCTTGCTAATATGTGTGTAACAACTTGGGATGAAAGGGAGTTCTTGAAGAAGAAATACATAAAAAGAGCGGGGTTCTTGGACTTTTATTTTCTATTCTTCTTTTTTATGCTTATGAGAAGGTGCACTGTCAAAATTATGTTGGTATATGTTCAAAATATTGATCATGGAGCCCTTAGAGAAGGAAACAGAACTAACTGGGCTCTGCAAATAGTATTCTTCAAAGAATGTACTGAATGTACCAATTCATGTTAGTAGGAGCTCCACACAACAAACTGTGGTTGTTCTGGTTTATTTATTTATTTATTTGTTTTTTTTTTGATAGTGCACTGTCGAAGTTTGTAAATAAAGCTGCTGATGGTGGAATTACTGCACTCCATATGGCTGCGTTGAATGGATATTTTGATTGTGTACAGCTGCTTCTTGATCTTCATGCCAGTGTCTCAGCTGTGACGTTTCATTATGGAACTTCAATGGATTTAATAGGTAGTTTGCTCCCTATAATGTTAGGGATGTATCTTATTGTCAGCCACATTGTGATTCTTACTAGTGGTTGGTGTTTATGTATTGCCAAACATTTGATTTGTAGGAGCTGGAAGCACTCCTCTGCATTATGCTGCTTGTGGGGGGAATTTAAAGTGTTGTCAGGTGATGATTAGTTCTTCCTTGACCATCTCTATTTTGTGGTGCTCTAGTTATATTTAGATCGGTTTTCTTTTTCTGCAGATCCTCCTTGCAAAGGGTGCCAATAGGATGACATTAAATTGCAATGGGTAATTTATTGAGTATTATTATTCTTACTTTAGATCATCGAGCATTTTATAGTAATTATTCCCCATCTTTTGCATTTCTTTTGTTGCCCTGCTTGATGTATACATGATTTCTTTCAGCTGGCTCCCTCTTGATGTTGCCAGAATGTGGGGTCGTCACTGGCTTGAACCACTTTTGACTCCAAATTCAAATTCAATAATCCCAGTTTTCCCCTTTTCTCATTATTTATCACTTCCTCTGATGAGCGTGCTCAACATAGCAAGGTAATTACTGAAATTTGCACTTTTTTCTTGTGAGGTACTGCAAAATCAGTTTACTGGTCACTGGTCTTATTGCAAGGTGGTAAATTTTAATTTTGGTTCTCTAATATATGTGTGGCAATACCTTTCTATTGTATATGTTTTCCTCTACAAGTTCAAGCATTTTACTATTTCAGAGCATGCTTGAAAAGTTAATTGATCTGTGTGATAAATGATGAGAATGGTTTTGAGTTCTTAGAAAGAACTTTAAGTAATTCAATTAGCTTGATTATTTGCCAAATTTGCAGAGAGTGTGGGATGCAGATGTCAGCAACCCCTTCTGATGATGGCGATACGTGTGCCGTTTGCCTTGAAAGAGCATGTTCAGTAGCTGCTGAAGGTCTTTTCTCTCTCTTTTGATTTCCCTTTCACTTACATTATAGAAGGCGTGCTGTTTGATTTGTTCTAGTTTTAGCTAATGGATAGCCTACCTAACCTATAGAGATAACTCCTGTCCCGTCAACTCTAAAGGATGAGATTTTTAAAAAAAAATTTTAAGCAGGGGAAGAGTGGGATTTAAGAAGCAGGAAGAGGGGTGGGGGATTAGAAGTCAAGAGCTCTAATTTCTAAGAGTCGATTCCCCATAACTAAAAGTCAAATAGTTCCTGTTTCCACAATTATTTGAAAGATGAGAGTGCACATCCTACCTTTGGGTCTTCACCTCTGCTTTTGTATTGATCGTTGCTCACGTTTATGCCAAAATGATAAAAATTTTCCCAGAGATTTTTGAAGTTTTTCTGAGCATTGATTTCTGTCATTCTTCTTGTGTTCCGAAAATCTATTATTCTTGTACCATTTCCAGGGATAAATTTGCTAAAGCTTGCACGTGAAATTAGGAAAACCTTCTCATCATTGCCCTTTGTCCGTCTTTGTGCAATATCATGTTTGCAATTGTCTTTAGAAGTAGGTCCTACACTGATGTTGGAATCTTTCCTTTTCTAACTGCAATTCATGCCTCAATTTGCAACACTTTGACATTTCTAGCTATATGTAGGAAAGCAGCTCTATGTTTGTGTGATTATAGACATTTTAGCAGTAAGAAGGATCGGGGCGCTACTCTGAAGCAATATATGTGTTATACACAAAAAAGTAGTTGTGATATATATGCACTACATTGGAGTTTTTTGGGTTACTTGTATTTTATGCATGCTACTCGTGTGTAGAGGGAGAACATTTTTTTTTTCCTGGTCATGATCAATTAATTCTGGACCTGGCCTCTGGTGTGTACTTTTTAGGCTGTGGGCATGAACTTTGTGTTAGATGTGCACTCTATCTTTGCTCGACAAGCAACATTCCTTCCGAATTGCTGGGTCCACCTGGTTCTATTCCTTGCCCGCTTTGCAGACATGGTATTGTCTCTTTCAGTAGACTGCCTGGTACCCCTGCAAAGGAAAGTAAATTGCATCTATCTCTGGGCTTATGTACGCCTTGCATGCTACATCCACGAGAACAGGAGCAGTCAACACCTTCTGGGTCACAGGATATCAGAAAGAACCGTGTAGTTGCTGTTTCATCAGATCTTTTCTGTCCTGTCACTTGTAGTCCATTTCCTTCAGTTGCTATTCCTTTGTGTACATGCAATGATGGGCCTTGCCCTAATTTTGAAGCTGGAGAAAATCAAACGCAAGGAGATTCTCCTACTCCCTCACAATCCGCATCAGTTGATTCAGACAAATTGGAGGCTGTGAGATTGGGAAAGGCAACCTGTTCAAGCATGTTTTGGGGCAGAAGGAGCTGCAGCAGGGAGCATCGATGTAATGCAGAAATTAACGCTTGACTGGTTGATGACACCTGCCTTCTTCTCTGGCAATAAAATTTTGATTGTAGGATAGCGGTTCATCGTGGCAGCAAGGATGGATGTCGTCAAATCTCAAAACACTGATTCTTCTAAAATGTGTGGTTGTGGCCTCTATACCTTGTCAAGTTCGAGCTAGTCAGTCTGGCTTCATAATTTGTTATTGCCGTGGTTGTAAATGTAGATCCTTGGTTTTTTTTTTTTTTTTTTTTTTTAGGGGAGGGGTTGCCCCAAGTTTCCTGATTGAAGCATTGGAAAAAATGCGAGAGCCAGCAAAGATGTACCCATGTATTTTGGGAATTATGTGAAGGATGGTACTTCAGAAAATGTGTAAACTACAACAGAGAAGATTGGGAGTTTATATGTATCGTCAGAGATTGCCAGTCATCTTGGTTATAAACGTGCTTTCATCAACTGTATTGAACTAGTCTGCCCTGTTGGCCAAGTTAATAAGTATCTTCTGCTTGTGCTGTTGAAGTTGGCAGAGTTGTTCACCATGGATCTTCGGTCTTAGCAGCGGAGAATTGTCGATCAAGGGATTTCTGGCAATAGTATACATATATATATATATAAAAATAGAAAGCCTGCTGTAACCTTTTAACAAATAATGCTCTTAGGTAGCAAGCTCCAAATGGGAGGAACAAGTTCTTGCAGATAACATTAGGTGAAAACATTCCAAATTAATGACCAGATGGGAACGTACGCTGCCAATGAAATATATACCAGATGCAGTTTCCTACAGTGACGCTTAGATTGAGCTCGTCTTTTTCGTTAATGCGTTGAACAAAGATTTGGTACGTAGGGGACCACATTGCAATTTTTTTTTTTTTTTTTTTTTGGAGGAACCACAATACTGCAACTCCAATTAAGTTGCAGAGATCCCGATGATCATCCCAATGGTGATGGTAGTCTTTTCCCACATGTAAATAGCATATCAATAGTTGTGCATTAATAAGGGGAAGGGAGTTCAGTTGAATGATGGTAATAACAAAGCGCTAAAGGTGAGGATGACTTTTGTTAATTGGTACTATTACTGTAGTAGAAACGTGTAGAAAATCTGACACGCAAATTCTTCTTCAACAATAAGTACTCCCAGTGATACTTCCCCAGTGAGTGGAAAGGTTTATGTATATATATTATATATGTAGCATAGGAGCATGGCCGATGGAATAACATAAGATAATTTGCCCGCTGACTCTGAGGGAGAGGGGGGGGGGGGGGGGCCTTCAAATGAAGCTCTGCTGCTCTCATCTCATCTTCTTCTTGCTGCTGTTTCTCTTTGGGCGTTGAAGTAGAGAGCAGCCACGGGTGATCCCAACCCATTCTCTTCAGCGAAGCTTCTGGTATTGAATTGGTCTCTAGTAGCTGGTGGCTTCACCGCCTGGCGTGCCTTCTGCTTGTACAGGATAAACACATAGCGATGGATGCCGATGACTGGCTTAGGGGTCTCGTAGCTCGCGATTTCTCTTCCTGTTGTAGTTGTTGTTGTTGGATCAAAATCATGCCAAGTTAAACTAGTTTAACTACCTACCTATAACCAACCTCTCCCTCCTCTCATTGAGCCATCAGTACGAATAAAAGAGCCAAAATACTGATCTGCGCAAAATGTTTTGGTTTGAAAAACTTACCAAAAGAGGTGTCAGTGGTTCCAGGAATGTCGGTAACAATCCTACAAAATAAGAGATCGATGCATGTAAAGCACTACACATAAAATAAGGAAGTTATATATATTGTTCGAAATGAAGAGAGAGAGAGAGAGAAAAAGAACTGTGAAATAAAAACGTTACTAACCAATGAAGATGTTCCCTCAAATATGGATCACTAGGGCCAGGAACATCGGGGTCGGTCATGATCTTTAAGAAATGCACAAAAGAGGCAAGAAAGATCAGAAACAAATAAGAGAGCACAATGCAGCTAGCTAGGACACATACGTAAGGAAAATGGGGGGGCATAAGAAGGACATATACGTACGAGGGTAAAAGCATCACGCATGTCTTGGCCACCAACCTCCACCCGAGGTTTAGCAACAATGACAGCAGGCATGAGCTCGTGCCCGTTGCACACTTGCTTGTTCCCATTGTAAGTAATGTTCATTTTCACGCTTGGAGTGAAGTTATCTACCACCTCTCCTATAACTCTCCCCACAGCAAGCGGTTCCAGGAGCCTCGACATGTCGAAGCTAGCAGAAAACGAAGTAGTACTGCTAATTAAAAGTAGACAGACTATATAAGGTATGTCGATCGCGAGTCTTTACCATGATCCTGTGGCCTTTTATAGATGAATGACGCACTTGAATGTGGAGGGCTTGGCTTACAAGTTTTCAAGATTCCGGCACATTTTAGCATTCCATGAATAGTTGTGCAAATTCTATATATAGCAAAAGAAAAAAGGGATTGAGTTTTTATATACGGCTCAAAATGAAACAACTTTCGAATTCAGACAAAGTCTTGTTTAAAATGGAAAGCCGAGTACCGCCTACAATTAATTTTGTTGCTTCAACAGTTCCCCGGTTCCACTCAGAGTTTGAACTCCTTTTTATTATTGTCATTGATAGATGATGCATCATTGATAAAATGGTCGGGGCCTCCTGCAGAGAATCTATGATGGCTTCAGCTTATTGGCTCAATTGGAATGAAGAATACTTGCTTTTTTTTTCTCTGATTTTAATACAATATCATGGACAAATGGGAATTAGGCTTTTGTGGTGCTTCTCTCAATACACCTGACCGGAAAACCCAAAAAAATATCTTATCAACAACTTCGGAAGGTGCACTTAACTCTTCATTCGATTAAGACAGGCCGAAGAGAGCAACTACACTGAGGCATTCCCTTGGAATTCTAGATTTTATTAGCATTAACATCTAACAATGTGCTAATCATCATCATGACTAGGTGATCCAATTCCTGTTAGCTTCATGAGATTCTTTGTTATAACCAATAAACTCATGATACTTAGGTTGTTGCCAAGTCAAACCAAGGAAATCGCGTGCCACCGTACAATAAAAAATCTATGCTCCACAACTCTAGTGCATCGCTTTGAGGGAAGCCATTCCTCTTTCAGACAATATGTATTCACGTACACATCGCAGATGGTTTTAAAGATCATCAAGAATCTTCCGTGATTGTATAGTAGGAGTACTTGTTTGCTTGGAATTGTTGTTTTGTAAGTCAAATTTGGATAACTATTTAAACTAGCTCTCAGAACCCCAAGGATATATATTTCTGCGCACTTGCATGCTTTAAATTCACTCGTAACTATTTGGTGATGACCAGAAAAATTTTGTTTAATGCTTATATCTTCAACCATCACACTAGTTTCAGGTGTAAATGTATAATTTTATAGTAGTAGTAACGTATTTTGTAATTTATGTGCGACTCTTTCTTTGTATTTTGGTGGAAAGAATATTGTAGTGAAAATAAATCGTGCTTGAAACAGGTGGTTAGCCACCGTATTGCTAATATTAATAAAAGATCACAAATTAGACTTGTTCATGTAACGCCTTGAAAAGTTTTGAGCAAGCCTTCAACTCCGAATAAGAGTCAAACTCTACGAGCGCCCCTATATATGCAGATTCAGATTAACAAATTTTTGTTCCTTTCCTCGAGAGCGGAGGCGCGGTTGTAGCTTCCTACCACCGCCCGGCACCCGACCGTTCTTTATGTAACATTGAACGAACATTACTTGTCATTTGCGAGTGCCTGAATTCTACCTTTGTTCAAGATCGATGCAGGGCCATTTTTAGTTTTTTACGCGTTTACTACTTTACATAATACTAGTTGAGAAATCAGGGTCCAAGTGTAAATTCCATGGGTATATGTGTTGTCTACAAATCACATCGTATATTCAATCAACAACCACGACAAAGCTTGCAAATCGTTTTCCTGGGAATTTTCACGATAGAGAAAGCACCCGGTGCCCATTATACAATGAGTCGCATATGCAGCATTAGCGATTGCCATGTGTCGTTGCGCACTAGAAAGGAATCCAAATTGCGGAGGTTTTATGCGAATCGCTGGCGGCCAACGAGGCTGAGCAAGAAGCTGTTATGTTGTTCTTCTTCTTCACCGGCTTGGTGGACATGTTTGGATCGGAGATTATTTGAAATAATTTTTTTTTAAAAATATTGATATATATGAAATAAAAAAATGATTGAAAAATATATTAATAATACAAGTAAATCATTAATTAATGTGTGTAAATAAGATGCAAGCAATCCCGGAGACTGCCTGCGTGTCGAAACAATGAATAGACACGTAAACTGCTGTCAAATCTGGCTACGACTTTAGTCGTGTAGAAGCACTTCCAACGCGCCTGACTTTGAAGTGGGGCGCCCGATTAGAATAGAAGCTCTTCGTCTCTAGTGTTAATCACAGCCCGCACATCCTCACTAGTGTTACTACGATGCTTATTTACAATTCATTCGTTCCTATAAAATTAAAAAGATTATACGAGTAAATTAACCATTGTAGATTAAATTATACGTATAAAGGAAAGTTCAAATCAATTACAATTAAATTAGGTACTACAAACAATTAAACAAAAAATTAACTATTTTCTATGTTACACATGCTAGATACTATTTCATACGCAGAGATATCTCAATTATTGTAGACAATTGTGAATTGATGAGTTGTAATATGTTAAATTTCAAATGAAATTTTATGGCATTATTTGATCATATTTTACGCTTTGCTAAAATCAGCCCTTAAATTGAGCTGATTCACTGCAACCCTTTCCTATTTTCAATAGTTTAACTTTGTGTTAAAAATACTTTCTCTCCTAACATTTATTTTTTGTTGCACTTTCCCTTTTTGACTAATGGCCTACACGGACAATTTATCAAAAAAGACATTAATGACCTCAAAATAACAATCAATAGAAACAACACTCAAAAAGAAGATCCTTTTTTTTTTTGTGGGATTCAGAAGAATGTTCTTAAAAATGGGATCCAACCACTTAAGAAAATCACATGCTTGGTGTCCAATTAATGGGTCTTTCTATCATTTTTTTTTCTTCAAACAGTCGGAAGAAACACACACACATTAATGGGTCTTTCTATCATGCTTTGTGCATTTTTGGCCCACAAACTCAATTGCATTAACAATTTACCTTACGTGTCGACTTCTTATGTCAGAAGACTTCCTACATCTACTATATTGGATAATTTAAGAAACTTCCCCTAAAGTTTCTGATTATTTCAGGAAGCTCCTCTCTAGTTTAAAAAATTATACTTGCCTCTCCTATAATTAGCATTTCAGTAACAATATAGATCTAATATGTTAAATTTGTCTTCAAAAATTCTAAAATACCTCTTCATTACTTAAAAAGGTGAAAAACTCACTAATAAACTTCTTCTACGTTGTAACTATTGTAAACAACATAACCATCATTCTAACGAACTCAATAAATCAATTTAACTTAATATCTATATTCTCACAAATTTGACAGTTTACTGCTGTCGCCCCAGAGTTCCCTATGCAAATCAACTATGACAATTAAAGTTTGCATTCAACCTAACCTTTATCCCATTTTTTCTACTTAAATTCAGTGTTTGAATTGACCAATGTCGCTTTTCAAATTCAATCTAAATGGCCGCAATATTGTTGATGCTAAAATAATCTCACCCACTAAGAATACCAACGTGAAGCAACCAAAAACAACACTAGAAACCACTTCTCATGTCTCTAGGCAAATCTAATTGCAATTTTTATATTCCAAAATTCTTTTTTATCCAATTGGTATAATAACGTAACCTTTCTCAATTTATGTTCCCTTTTTAGCTATCACTTTTGTTTTCTCATATGTACTATGTATTACCGCCATCTTTTTCATCTTCATTTAGTATGACAACAAATCTAATTCGGCAACTTGTCATTTGGCAATTTCAATTCAATAATACTTACAAAAAAAGGAAAACAGAAAAAAGGAGAGAGGATCTATTTCCATAATAATGAGGATTCGAGATATATTAAATAATTATGTAGATGGCAATTGTAAAAAAATAATGGATTATGAGATGTAGGAAGAAAATGGTAGGAGAGGGAGTCGAAAAGAAAGAATAAGAGTTTATTTTATGTGGTAGCTGTTGTTTTAGAATGAAAAACTAATTATAGTTGTAGGTTTTTTTTCGTAGCAATTATTTTTAAATGAAGGATATTATAGTTAGTTTACTACATGAAGGGAGGTTACTGTAATTATTCAAGCCTAAAAGGAGGTGAGTGAAATTGTTAGAAATCTCAGGGAGGTTTTTGAAATTATCCCCTACTGTATATAGGTGCTGTCGGACGATGCCTACAAACGAATCCGTTCTTCGCCAATTGCATTTAGCTGTAGCCTGTAAGTACAGTAGTCTACAGCAGAAGTGGCCGATGGGTCCCCGCCCCATCTCCATGGTCCATATGCGACGGTGTCTGATTCAACCAACCTGCGTCTCGGGTTCCCTGTTATCCAATTCTTTTCAGTGTTCTAGAAAGAAAAAGATAACAAGAACGTTCAATTAATTTAATAGAACATTTTTTTGTCTTCAAAATGTGCCGTATTTAAACACAGAAACATGAATAGCACAAACTTCTCTTTTTTTCTTTTCTTTTCTTTTGTTTCCAATTTGCACGTCGTTTTAAGTTGGAGATTGGAATCGCGTGCAAAGCTGTCTCCAAATTCTTTGTCAAGCACTAAGCAGTCAGTCCTAATCACGTGAGTTGACTCGCGTTGGGCATTGACACGTTTCACCACTCAACTCGTTTTACTTTTGAGTCAAATGGATCATGTGTCCTCTTCCTAGACGTTCGACAGCCAGCAACTATGCATCGAGCACCAAATAGCTGTACAGAAGTGTGATTTTCAAAATGCATCTCCGAAATTCTCTTCCTCGGTCGAAGGTAGTTACTATTTGCAACCTTTACTTGTATCTCGCAATGCTTGTACTTATATTATTCTCCCGTACAACTGTCAGTAAAAAAGGGCGGACATGAGTTCAATTCATTTGCTGGTGAGTGATGACACGTAAAGGTCTAGTTTGTCAGCTCAGGAGAGAGAAAAAGGAATTGAGCGAAATTTTTAGCGGAATGAAATAGTAGTTTGCCGCTCGAGGTCGGCTTGGCTGGTGCTGGGGTTGATTCATTAGGTCCTGGCATTGTATGGTTGTGTTTCGATCCTTTCTACCGTCTTGTGTATTTTGTTGGCAGGTGCACAGGCACAGGAAAATTAGTTCGAAAGAATACTTTCTGTGATGACAAAAAAAAAATAAAAATTGGAGTAGTTATTCATTGCTTGAAATCGAGACACATATGGAAAGAAAAGATTCTGTAACAAGTTATCTCACGTAAGAGCCATTTTTGTTTGGGATCCATCTCACCCTTTCAAGAACAAAGTTGATGCTACTACTATTTTGAAAAAGTGCGATCAAACCGTTTTCCTTCCTTCGCTTTCTTCTCGCTCTTGGGAAGAAAAGTTTCAAGCTTCGGACAGACCTTAAACCCCTTCTATTCCTCCTTTTTCTTTCTTGCTTTGTGTCCCAAACAAAAAGGAAGGATCCAACTTGCTTTCATGATCCATTTTATTTTCTCTCCAAATTTTCCCCCCCTAAATAGATTAAAGAGCTGTCTACTGAATTCATGTTTCAAATTACCCCTCTTCAAGTTTTTCATTATTACAAGGATGCTCTGTTCTTTTCATTCTTATCGTTTTTGTATAAATTTCTACCTTTTTTTTCTTTTTTTTTTGGCTACAATTGTTCATTTGCAGCTATACAATTTCCGACATCAAGGAGTGGGTGATAATGTGCCTTGGGCCGATGCCATCACCGTCGCCACCGCCCAAATGGTAAGTCTTGGGTCATTGGGCACGGCATGCACTCTGAACAAGAATGTACTGGACTTAGTTCGTCGAGGGATGTGAGTTGCTATGTTTTCTGGACTGGGCCTCACTCGAATTGGAACAAAAGTGTTTCAGTTGTTGAACCCTCTCTGTGGGCCTCAAATGCTAAGGCCCTCAAACAGATAAATTTTTTTTTTTTAATTTATGGTGCCTGTTAGACCATACAGCTGGAAATTGTCCATCCTCCACAATCGGGCTCAAGTAACAATCCAGTTGCCGCCCAAAGATTTAGCTCAAGACGAGGAGGCGTCCGTTGTGGGAAATTGTGCTTCTAATATCATATACACGTGTCTAAGGTCCTGTTTGATAATTTAATTCAATATTTAAATTTAATGAATTCAAATTTTAACATGTTTAAATGCGTTTGATAAAAAAAAAAATTGCATATTTGAATTAATTAAATGATACTGAATTTTCTAGACAAAATTTGCTCTAAAAAAGAAGTTCTAAACTATTCACTTATTATTTAATGTGATATATACTCAAATATATTAATAATTTAATAACTTAAATAAATTCAATATATATTTAATGTATATTTAAATTGAACATTTGAATTAGTTAAATGATATATATTTAATGTATCATTTAATAGTTACTTATCACTTAATGTGATAGTATATACTCAAATGTATCAACACAATTCAATAAATGAATTCATATTTCAAAGTTAGATTTCAAATCCCAATTTTCATATGCATCCTTCTAAGAGGTTTATGTTAAGAAATTATATGCATATATAGGATCAAGAAAAGTAGGTGTAGTAAAGGCAAGCTTGGGTGTCTGCTGGGATGGGAGCACTCCTCTCATCGATCACCAATTAGTCATCATTATTGCCACTTTGCCTTCATTCCTAAACAGGAACGGTATTAAGATGACATAACGAAAGCAAAGCATCAGCTCATGAGAAACAAGAAACCAGCGCGGTGGTGGTGGGGTGGGTTCTGTGTAGTGCAGTAAGTGTGGGCACTGCTAACAACTCAATAGGGTTAAAAGTAGCAATTGCTTCCCTTGGTTATGCAGTCATATTCACAACTCACAATCCTTCTACGTACATTTTCTGTTTTCAGTAAAATGTATTGAAGTAAATTTCTCCAAGAAATTAAACACCATGCTGTTTCTGTAAAATTTGCCACATTCTAGCACTGTTTCATCGAAGGCTGGAATCAGCTCACTGACGGACCAAATTAAGTACCAAAAAAAACCCAAGTGTGGTAATCACTCCAAACCCCATTTCATTTAATTATTACAGGGCAAGATACAATAGGGGACATCATGGACAAACAGCTATCGTCTCTCCACAGCTGTTACACTGCCACTTAATTGACAAGCGAAGTTTTACTGAAATTGATACACTAAAATTGATGGAGTACTGTATTTCTGATTGTGATGTGGGCTGCTAATTACAACAAATGGCGAGTATTACAGGAGGATTGTTGACTTGGATACTAATGCATTGCTTGGATACAATACTGTTAGCCCTCTGAACATACAGAATTCGTTCAATTTCTTTCTCCTTTAATGAATGCCCTAGTACTATGCTCTCCCTGGGAAAGAGATGAGATGAGAATTTGCTTCCGTTAGTAGAATTTTAGTCCCCTGAAGTGTCGAATTGCCTGAATAAGAATCAAATAAAAAACAAAAGAGAACTCACACAGGGTGAAACAATTATGCCATAGCCATTGTTCAACTGATTTCCTTATGAACAATGAAGTATTGCTTCCAAGAGAAGGGAAAGCTAAGGGCCTTCCCCCATTCCCTTACGTAAGCAACGGTTTAGCAAGGTCCTAATGTCCTATATGACAAGAAAAAAGTCCAAGAGGTTAAGAAAAGTGACATGGGGAAGCAGCTTACAACTTTGTAATTTTGTGACTGAGGCCATGGATGCCCCGGTGGCAAAAGAATTCCGAATCTTTTTGTTTGTTTCCTATGGACAGACGGGGGGTTCTATCTAGAGCTGTTAAGTCAATCGAGTAGCTTGAAAGCTCGACTCGTTAAGGCTCGAGCTCGGTTCGTTAATTTTGGTTAACGAGTCGAGCTCGAGCTCGAAACATGCTCGTTTAGTTAACGAGCCGAGTAAGCTCGGCTTACTCGGCTCGTTTGATACTCGAGTAGCTAGTTAGAGTTCGTTAATGAAGGGCATATTTGTCATTTTAGAAATCAAAATTATAAAAATTAAAAATTATAGGTTTTTATTAAGGTTAAATTGCACGAGCTCGAGCTCGTGAAGCTCGACTCGTTTGTGATAAACGAGTCGAGCTCGAGCTCGAGCTCAAGCCACATGTATATTTAACGAGTCGAGTTCGAACACATTTTAAAGCTCGTTTTCCTAACGAGGTCGAGTTCGATTAACAGTTCTAGTTCTATCAGGCCCGCCAGGCCCTTTCTAATGTTACTCTCTCGTCGTCCCGTCAAAAATCTCTACCCCCAGACCCTAGTGAAGTATTTCAATCGAAGGACAGAAATATCACTACGAACAAGTCCGAGTATCTAGGTGCAAATGAATCTAATTTAATCGAATAATCACAAATTTGATCAGTTAAACTCAAGGTTG
The DNA here is from genome assembly GCF_003713205.1 of Coffea eugenioides. Taxonomy (NCBI): domain Eukaryota; kingdom Viridiplantae; phylum Streptophyta; class Magnoliopsida; order Gentianales; family Rubiaceae; genus Coffea; species Coffea eugenioides. The sequence continues at coordinate 2,840,474 of NC_040036.1, read as the reverse complement.
AACTCGTGTTAATCAAATTAGAACTCAAGTTGGAGTAGCTTCAGCTGCTTGATGAGTCCAATTTGAGTTGAATATGTAAAGTTCGAAAGTTTGTCGAGTTTAATCGATCTCAATTGAGTTTCACACACACACACATACATATATTATTTGTTAGTATGAAATGTCAAATTTGTCTATTGTTTAAAGTTATAAAAAAAATATAAATTATATTTCCTAAAGTCAGTTAGACACGATTTGCATGAATTCGTGCAAGGGAAAACAAAATTGTGCTCAAACTGAGTTCGAGTTCGAATCCAAATTTTTTAACTCAACTTGACTCAATTGTACCCTTTCAGGAGTAGCCTGTTAACCATCGCTTCTCATTTTCTTCATAATCTATTTGCATCCAGTTCTCAGGGCCTTTTCAAACCAGATGCTGTTCCTAGACTGAAATTCGTTTGTAGTATTAGTATTTAGTACTTAATGCATGGTGTACACCTCTATAAAGCTCTTATTGAGTCGAATTGAATTTGAATAGTGCATTTCTCAAGTTTGACTCGAGAAAAAACACTTGAGTTCGAACTCGTCGAGTTTGAATTCGAGCTCAAATTCAATAGACTTTAATCAAGCTTTCAAATTAGTTTTTTAGTAAATTTCATAATTTTATAATAAATAATTAAAAATTATATTATAAATATGCTACTTGATAAGACTTAACGAGTCCTTGAGTTTTAATTTTTTTCTATTCAAACTCTGAATTATTTTATAAAATGGCTCCAACTCGAACTTGAAAATTTGATCAAACTACGAAGCGGTCTGGAGTAATTTGATTAATTTGCACCCTGCACCGCGGGTATGAAGCATGGGCTTGGGGACTTGGAGATAGAGGTGTGCAAAATTGAAAAATTTCGATTTACCGATCAAATTCAAATTGAATTCGGAATTTTAAATTCGGTAATTCGGAATAAAAATCGGAATATCCGATTTCGAATTGGTCGAATTCGGAATTTCTATTTCGATTTCAATTTTGTTTTCACACATATATATAATATTTTTTTATATATATGTAATATAATATTTATATAATAATAATAATAATTTTTATATTCATGAATTCGGTGAAATCGAAATTTACCGAATTCCGAATTGAATTCGAAATTGATGAATTCGAAATTGAAATTGGTCAAAAATTTTGATACCAAAATTTCAAAAAATTTCGATTTCAAAGTTCTGAATTACCGATTTCGATTTCGATTTCGATTTCGATTTCGATTCGCGCCCCTACTTTGGAGCTGGTATCGTCTGAGAAAATCGAATCCCCTCCTTTCTTCTTCAGAGTTCAGATGTATGCGTGGTGGGCCCCAGAAATCTCCTGGCCCCCCACATTGCACCCGAAATGTTGGTAATCGAAAAGCCATTTGAAATTCCTCGTCACCCCGACTCTCTTCCTCTTCCCAATAACAAATTTGCATTTCTTCATCTCTCTCCCTCCCTGTCTCTCTCTCTTGCCATCTATGTGTTAAAAGAAAGACTGCGAAAAATAAGTAGTGAAGCGGACAGTCATCTCGTCTGGGAGTTCATTTACAGCAGCATCAGCCAGCCTCATGTTAAGATTGTGACCCCCCTGCCCTGCGCCTGCCACTTTTTCATTATTATTCTTCTCTCTACATGCCACCAACAACAGCAATGACCTTCGCCTTCAGGCTTCTGGGCTCTGTTTCCCTCCTCTTGCACCTCAGTTTCTTGGGCTCCAGAGCCATTGTACAGCAAACAGAGCTTGACCCTGACACATTAAGCTTAATTTCTTTCAAGGATTCTCTTGAAAATCCGCAGCTTTTGACTTCATGGACACTTGCCACTTCACATTGTCGTTGGCAGGGTGTGTATTGCCAAAACGGCCGAGTTATCTCTCTCGTTCTTCCGGATTGCTCGCTCAGAGGACCACTATCTCTCTCCATTTTCAACCTCACCAGCCTCATTGTACTTGACTTCTCGTCCAACTTGTTCTACGGAGAAATCTTACCCCAAATTGCTTCGCTTCAGAGGCTCAAAGTCTTAGACTTTGGCGGTAATCTGTTGTTCGGCGAGTTACCAAGCCAACTGGGTGAGTTGACTCGTCTTGAAGTCCTCACCCTCGGTCCCAACCTCTTCACTGGTGTCATTCCGCCGGAGCTCGGAAACTTGGCCAAGCTTCGTTCTCTGGACCTCTCCGGCAATGCACTCACAGGGAATATCCCAACCCAGATTGCCAATCGATCCCGCCTGCAAGTATTAGCCATTGGCAATAACCTTCTCTCAGGTTCTCTTTCACCAACTCTCTTCTCAAATCTTCAGTCTTTAACCTCTTTAGACGTTTCAAACAACTCTCTCTCCGGCCACATTCCCCCGGAAATTGGCAGGCTAACAAACCTCACGGACCTTTACCTCGGCATCAACCATTTTTCCGGTGAGTTACCGCCAGAAATCGGTGAACTTTTCAACCTTCAAATTTTCTTTTCACCCTCTTGTTCTTTCAGCGGGCCATTGCCCGAAACGTTCTCCAAGCTTAGGTCCTTGAGTAAGCTTGATCTTTCCTACAACCCTTTAAAGTCTTCAATCCCAAAATCGATAGGGAAGCTTCTAAATTTGTCTATAATAAACTTAGTCTACACCGAGCTGAATGGTTCAATACCCCCTGAACTTTGGAAACTGCAGAAATTTGAAAACTTTAATGCTTTCTTTCAACTCACTATCCGGGCCTTTGCCAGAAGAGCTTGCAGAATTGAGCATGGTCTCATTTGCGGCGGAAAAGAATCAGCTTTCTGGTCCTTTACCTTCTTGGCTTGGCAGATGGACTCAGATTGATGCTCTCTTACTCTCGAATAATCATTTTTCGGGGAAAATTCCGGCTGAGATTGGGAATTGTACAATGCTTACTCACATTAGTCTTAGTAATAATTTGTTGACAGGCCGAATTCCAGGTGAACTTTGCAATGCTGTTGCGCTTTTGGAGATTGATCTTGATAGCAATTTTCTTACTGGGACCATTGAAGATGCTTTTGTCAAGTGTACTAATCTAACTCAGCTGATTTTGGTGGATAATCAAATTGTGGGCTCTATCTTTCACGGCTTCCTCTAATGGTTCTTGAATTGGATTCCAATAACCTTACGGGTCCTATTCCGGTGAGTTTGTGGAATTCTATGAATCTGATGGAATTCTCTGCAGCAAACAATTTCTTAGAGGGCACTCTTCCAGGGGAAATTGGTAATGCAATTTCACTTCAGAGGCTTGTTCTAGCTAACAATCAGTTAAAAGGATTCATTCCAAGGGAGATTGGAAACTTAACTGCTCTCTCTGTCTTGAATTTCAATTCCAATTTGCTTGATGGGAGGATTCCCAGTGAGATTGGGAATTGCACTGCTCTTACGACATTGGACTTAGGTAGAAACAGGATTAATGGTTCAATTCCGGAGGATTTAGCTGATTTGCCTCAACTTCAATGCTTGGTTCTTTCTTACAATGATCTTTCTGGGATTATTCCTATGAAAAAGTCCAAGTATTTCCATCATGTTAGTATTCCAGATTCGAGCTTTGTTCAGCACCATGGAGTTTATGATCTGTCAAACAATATGTTGTCTGGTTCTATACCTGCAGAACTTGGAAACTGTGTGGTTTTGGTGGACCTTTTGCTCAGCAACAACATCCTCTCTGGCGAGATTCCCAGATCGCTTGCTGGTTTGACGAATCTCACAACTTTAGATTTATCTGGGAATTTACTTACAGGTAGTATTCCTGAGGAATTTGGTGAGTCGCTGAAGTTACAGGGCTTCTATCTCGGGAATAATCAGCTCACAGGAGAAATTCCTGAAAGCCTTGGTCAATTGAGTGGACTGGTCAAGCTAAATTTGACTGGTAATAAGCTATCCGGTTCGGTGCCTTCCAGTTTTGGGGATTTGAATGGGCTTACTCACTTGGACTTGAGCTCAAATGAGCTCAATGGTGAGCTTCCTTCATCCATTTCGGAAATGGTAGACCTTGTGGGCCTGTATGCTCAGAAAAATAGTCTTACAGGTCATTTGGACAGTCTTTTATCTAACTCCATGCAGTGGAGAATAGAAATCCTGAATTTAAGTGATAATCACCTTGATGGTCTGCTCCCAAGATCAATTGGGAGTATGTCGTATCTGACATCATTAGATCTTCACAGAAATGATTTTACTGGAGAAATACCCTCCGAGCTTGGCAATCTCCTGCAACTTGAGGATTTGGATCTCTCAAGCAACAAACTTTCTGGGCAAATTCCTGAAAGAATATGTGGGTTAGGCAATTTGATTTCTGCGAATTTCACAGACAATAGATTGGTGGGCCCTGTCCCTGAAAATGGAATTTGCCAAAATCGATCAAAACTTTTGCTTGATGGGAACAAGGATCTGTGTGGAGGAACTGCGAGCCTCGAATGCCATATCAAAAGGTTTGGGAGGAGATGGCCACTGCTAAATATTTGGGCGCTGGTAACAGTTATTGTCATAGCTATGTTAATTGCTCTTTCTGTGGCTGTTGTGCGACAGGCATGGATTAATAGGAGTACCAGGAAAAATGATCCAGAGTATGCTGAGGATAGCAAATTGAATAGTTCTACAGATCAGCATCTATGTTTCTTGAGTAGCAGCCGATCAAAAGAGCCTCTAAGCATTAACATTGCTATGTTTGAGCAGCCGCTCCTCAAACTGACAATAGTTGATATTCTTGAAGCCACCAACAACTTTTGCAAGACTAATATAATTGGTGATGGTGGGTTTGGAACCGTTTACAAAGCAACATTGCCTTGTGGAAAGATAGTGGCAGTTAAGAAGCTCAACGAAAATAAAACACAGGGTCAACGGGAATTTTTGGCAGAAATGGAGACTTTAGGAAAGGTAAAGCATCGAAATCTGGTGCCATTACTTGGGTACTGCTCTTATGGCGAGGAAAAGGTGCTTGTCTATGAGTATATGAGCAATGGCAGCTTAGACCTTTGGCTGAGAAATCGAAGTGGGACTCTTGAGTTGCTAGATTGGAAGAAACGCTACAAAATTGCTGTAGGTGCTGCACGGGGGATAGCATTTCTTCATCATGGTTTTACTCCTCACATAATTCACAGGGATATTAAAGCCAGTAATATCCTACTCAATGAAGATTTTGAGCCGAAAGTTGCAGATTTTGGTTTAGCAAGATTGATCAGCGCGTATGAGACTCATGTAAGTACCGATGTTGCTGGTACATTTGGGTATATTCCTCCAGAGTACGGCCAGAGCTGGAAGTCAACAACAAGGGGGGACGTTTATAGCTTCGGTGTGATTTTGCTTGAATTGGTTACGGGGAAGGAGCCAACAGGGCCTGATTTCAAGGACATTGAAGGCGGGAATTTGGTCGGTTGGGTTTTCATGAAAATCAGAAGTGGTCAGGCTGCAGAAGTCCTTGACCCGGTGGCGCTTGACGCAGATTCAAAGCAAATGATGCTTCAGACTTTGCAGATTGCTGCATCATGCCTGTCTGATAATCCTACAAAACGTCCTACAATGCTTCATGTGGTGAAATTCTTGAAAGGTATTAAAGAAGAGTAGATATGTGTTTAGTTGTTCTTCATGTGTTGGGATTACTTGTTATCATAACATACTTCGTACTGTAGTACAGTTACTGATCTTAATGAAGCTCGGGTAGTGATCTTTCCAATGTGCTCAGAAAATCCCAATAAATTTGTAGCCCTGAAGGCCTTAGTTATCAACTTGATTATCTCATGCTACTGCAAGAAGCACGCCGAATTCTGAACTTCTGATTTCCTGTCTAATCTGATGACAATGGTTGCTGCTCGTTACAATTGGGCGCTTTCCTGTCGCTACCATTTGGGACCACTCCACTAGAAAAGTCCCTCATTCTTAATCTACAATTCTTTGTTGCGGGTATTTACATGGCAAACGTAAAGAATCCATCCAACCGGTTTTCTGCAATCTGCAGTTCTTCTACTTGTATAAATATTTGAACAGCGATCCGGCCAGCGTCCATGGGGAAATTAGAGTGGCCACAATAATATGATTTAGAGGGAATCTAGTCTCCAATACCATGTGCGAGTATATATATATACATATGTTGCAATTTACTAGAGTACGCATCTCCTAAATCCAAAAGTCGATCGTTTAATATGCCTGTCTGTTTTCAAGAAAGTAGAAAATGCTGCTCCATCTATAGCGTGCATCACTAAAAGGAAACCAAAAGGACTCTGGGCTGCTGCAAAGCTTCATTTTCAGATTCTATGATCCAACTTTTTCAATAATGGGCAATCTCAGGTTTTTTAAAGCGTAAATTCCCATATGTTCCACTGTTGTCTTTTTTCTTTTTTTTTTTTGGTGGTTTCAAGAGCTGCATGTTTAGTACCCATATCCATCGTTGATTTTAAATCTAGGATACAGGATATGCTGTAGCATTATGGTATAATAACCCTTCAAGTGCTTCCATCATTTTATTCATTCATGGCTTTCGTATCTAAAGTATATATTCATTTAGATTTTATGAGATATGCTAATTGTGCAGCGTCCAGCGAGTATGAAGTTTAGAAGTTACACGTATTGCTTTGAGCGCATGGCCTGTGAACTGGTTAGTTCGAAGGCCGTGCAAAGTTGCAATAAGCTTTTTTTTCATGGAAAAATTACTGTAGCGATTTGATATATGTGAGGGAAAAAGGTGATAGGGAAATGTGATCACAGAAAATGACAATATTTCCTGACGGAACAAGCAATCCAAGCAATTTTTTTTTTTTTTTTTTTTTTTTGGCTTTCCTCTAGATTGCTCACAAGCAAAACAATAAACCGGAACCAACAAAAACCCTGTCTTGAAAGAAAATAATGATACCGTAGCGGCGAAAAAATTTTAGGAAACTCCGAGATGATGCTCGGTTATATTTTCCCGCTTGACCTCAATTTAGCATTTCTTGTAACCGCGAGGAGCTCTCAATCTAATAACAGGTAATTAAGGTTGGAACTCTAGGTTTTGAGTTTAAATCCTCTCATCTTTTATTTGTTTTTCAAATCTCGCGGCTCCTTTGTTAAATTTTTTTTTTTTTAAAAAAAAAAAGGTAAGAAAAAACATTTCTTGTAACCAAAAGGAAGAGAGAAAAAATCATATAAATAGCACTTCACACATTGGCTTTCTAACTTTTATATCTTTCACATATTAAAATGATGATTTTTAGTCCATAATCCCTCGCATATTGGTTTTGTACTTTTTATATTTCTCACATATGAGATGATGATTTTTCATCTTTTACAAATTAAAAGCGCACATTTTTAGATTCTCCTCTCAATTGGACTTATATTCTTGATAGAAAAAAAACATGTGTAATTTATGCCTCATAAATTTTAAGGACAAAATATTCAAAAATTGCATGGAAAAATGAAAAGAGTAGTACCACACGCTTCTTTCTTCTGTGCCTTATTTTCCTAATCAAGAATGTGACACCAACCATGGCTACCTTTGCCCACTGTGCAAGCGATGCTGCGGTTGGCCGCCGTCATTTTTCGTTAAAAATTTTTACCGAAATTCAAATCCTCACTTCTTCTTCTTTTTTTTTTTTTTCCGTAGAATATGATTTCAATATTAGTTTTTGCAAACATATGTGGGTAAAACTAAAAGAATAAATAGTGGTAGGTACGATTGCAACAATATGTTTTCTATCAACTTTATTGTTTTAGAAAAGCTAATATCAAAATCAGATTCTATGCAAAAAATAAATAAATGAAGAGTTGAATTTTTGTGATATTTTGTTATTGAAAATGGTAGCGATTGACAGGAGACCGACCACCAGAACAGCTATCGGAGGCAGCCATGGCTACTGCCACATTCTTGATTAAGAATATAGGACGAAAAAGAAACAAATATGATGAATGTTTCTCCCTTTTTTTTCTTTACAATATTTCAATTTGGCCCCTGAAGTTTGTGAGGCATGAGATGCTCATGATTTTTTTTTGCAAGAATACAAGTATAAACGAGCCAAAAGACTAAAAATGGGCATTTTTCATTTATGAGGGACACAAAATCATCATTTCAAATTCAAATTTTGCATAGTTGTCATTCATCCAACGGTGACAGTATATACTCTGTCAATATAGAAAAGATTAATCCTTCATTATATGTAAAGGATGTAAAAGGTACAAAGTCAATATGTTAGTATCAAAAAATTATCATTTAATACAATGATGGACATAATACGTACATAGCCAATATGTGAGAGATTATTTGTATGAATTCTCTGGGGAAAAGGAATTTCTCTTGTACTAGACATTGGCATGTTAATCCAACAGGAAAGAAACGATCTCCTTCCATTTCCGTTGCTTTGCCCAAAATGTCCGCGGATTATATTTCTTTTTACGCTAAGGGTGGTGTGTTTGATAAAATTGAAATCTGAAAACTGAAATCTGAAGTATGAATCCATTAAAATATTGAATTGTTAATTTTTAAATCTAATAGATTTGAATTTATATCACATTCAGTGATAAGTGAATAACTTATCATTTAATTTTAGGAGTAAATTTGTCTAGAAAATTCAGTATCACTTACTTAATTCAAATATTTAATTTTTATTATCAAATGCGTTTGAACATATTAAGATTTGAATCCATTAACTTTAAGTGTTGCATTGTATTATCAAACAGGTCTAAAACTTAAAACTTGGATAACTGTAAAAAAAAAAAAAAAAAAGTCCAAAATCACTCAAATTTCACAATTAATTTTATGTACACCAGTAACAAACAGAGCGGTTTGCTTCAGATTTCAACACACCCCGACTTGACATTTTTTAAACATATTGTAACTGGAATCCCAAGCGACTGTTTTGTAGAAGGAAGTTGACAAATCTATATGGTAATAAACAGTAAGAATGTCCAAACTCTTAATCACGGAGCAGAGTTTCCTTCTTCCATAACCAAATACTGCAGGTCCAATCAAAGATAATTCTCACTCGACAAAGAATTTCGAGAAAACCGTTTGGATCTGTAGTTTGAAGTGCGTTTCATTTATTCTTGAAGTTGACACAGTTAAATTGTTGACAATGAAACAACACTAACCAATGATAACATCCCTTGGTGATTAAATACAGTAGAACAAGCATCAGAATAATAATAACAAATCTCTACTTCCACTCCGTCGTTTATTGACACTTTTTCGAACTTTTGGATATTTACGAAATTAAAAGATAAAATCTCTTGCTCTTTATCATTATGATCAAAATGGGCATCAGACAGCGGTGGAGTACTCGCGTTGGCATCCGTTGATCAAATCGTAACCAACAAAAATAGGTACTTGCCAACGTCACCGTTTGAAAAGTCGTCTGTAAAAGCCCGACGCATCATTTGGCAGCTTCGACACGAAAATGGACCAGAAGTTGAGCAAGCTTGGACCTTCACTACTTTTCCATGGTACTGCAACTGAATGGTGATTCAGGTCTGACAAGTGAAAATTACACTCTCTGACAAATCCCAATTTTTATTGCCACAACAATTTCTGACAAAGTGTGATACATAAAATTACACTTTCAAGTCAAAATTACATTTGAATTTAAAAATGGTAGCATTTTGTCCAAAAGGTACCTGTGAAAATAAAATCTGAACACTGCTGCTCCCCGCGTACTGAAGGGTTACCAGCCTGATGAAATTAAATACACCCAGAGCCTCGTAGTTTGCATGGTCGGAGCTAGAAACTAAAGCCTTGATTGGATTGTGATTTTCTTTTACTTTTTTTTGTAAACACTTGTTTGGATTGTGATTTTCTTTTACTTTTTTTTGTAAACACATTCTTTACCGCTCTACAAATATTTAATTTCTGTCCATTTCTCATTCACTATTGCATGATAATGGTAAATATCCCTTTTTTTTTTGAAGAAATACTAATGATAAATATCCTAGCTTCAAGTTGCCCTAAAGGGGAAGGCAAAAAGTACTCCTAAAGTTATAGTACTAAAGTACAAATTGTTTTTTTTTTGACCTAGAATATAAACTTCATAAAAAAAAAAGCACCCCAAAAAACTAAAAAGAAGAAAAGTAGTATTAGAAGGCAAATGACAATCCAAGAGAAGCTTCCTGAGAATGGTCCCCCACAACTATAATCCAACCTTGATCAACGCACAAGATCCGTTTATCACGTGCCTGACCCGGGACCAACAAATTCCCACCAAGTCTGGTGTCCGCCCGAGTTCAACCTATCTACTACTGACAGCTAATAATTCCAACTAATTCCTAATTACTTGATCACACACCTCTGATTTTGAATGCGGCACTGTCTAAGCCAGTGCGTTTGCTGATCATCACCATTACTATTCTCATCATCTATCGGCTCTGATTTAACGTCTGCAGTTCCAGGTTGCTGCAGCTGCAACTCCTTATCGTGCTCAGCAGCCGCAGCTTCTCCATTTTCTCTCCCGCGTTTCACACCAATGGACACCCCAAATATCCTAGCGCCAGCTTCGTCCACTGCCATCCGGTCCTCCTCACCACATTCCGTGGTTGCGCCGGATTCATCGAAAATCGGCTTAGGTGGCAACAAGTCCAGCGCCTTCAGCGCCTGGCTGCTGCTACCTTCCGCCTTACTATTGGCAGTGGCTCCGTGGCTATGGTTGGAATAATTTGACATCAAGACATAAACATTGCTACACATACTTTTCATATGGGACAACTCTTTGTTGAGCTGCATGTTCTCTTTCCGCAACCGCTCGTTCTCCCCAATTAGCTCGGCTGTGCTTCCGCCAGCCGTTGCCGTCTCACGAAACCCCGAAGGAGATGACGTGGAAGAGACGACTTGCTCTTCGCCTGAATCCGTAGGGGACACCGTTCGAGGAGGCGGAATGGCAGAAACAGCAGCAGCAGCCGTCGGTACTGCCACCGGAGATATTATAGCCCCAGCAACGGGAGGTGCCGCCAGCTTCCGCCGCTGTATATCACACAATAAGCCTTTCTCACCCCTCCGAAAACAATCGTTCGAGAATTCCCATCGATCAGGTACAACCTTCCGAAATCCCTGAAGGACGACGATATAAAGCCAGATTAGAACATCAAACTTCCAAAAAATCAATTCTGGTCACCTCAGGACGAATGAAACTTACATATGTATTGAGCTGGCGAACAAAGCTAGAGAAATTATTGTGTTTAAAATATTTAGGGAGTAAATCTCTGGCAAATTCAGTTGGATTCCAGACGATGAAGGCAGATCCGTCCTCGTTCCAAGAGATGACATCGTCGATGGTGCGGTCGTCAACCAGCTGGTATGTCTTGGTCAAAAAAGGCGTCGGAAGAGATCTTGGCGCGTCTCCGGGAGGCGGAGGCGTAGTCGTCGATTCCCCACCGTTCCGCTCCACCGGCGGTGGAGCCATCGCTCTTAAACCTAACAAAAATTCATGGAAAATCAGTTAAAAATGTAAATTTAACAGAATCTCCCTCCCAACAAAAATAATGAAAAGAAACGGAAGTTATAATATCGGATAAACGTACGAATATCGATACGAGTAAAACTAACTGCGGCAGATCTGATGGGAAGGTCTGAGGAAAAATGGTAATTCTAGAAGGTTCGTATGGAAGAAATACAGGGAGGATGGAAATGGAAAGAGAAAGAGAGTACAGAAGAAGATAAGAGAGAGAAAGTGGAAGGAAAGTTCAAGAATCGAAAAAACGGGAAAGAGAAAATACAAACAAAAAAAAAGGAGAGTGGATTGAAAAAAAAAAAGGTGAAAGCATAAAAGAAAGAACGAGAAGCTCTGCTCTACGGCTTTCCGTTTTCGAGAAGTTTCGGTCTGATTTTTGGTGGCACTTGGCATTTTGTATGAGGGGTCCGCAGGAGTCATTTTATTTCTGGAGGAAATTTCTTCCACTAGAAAATCATGAAATTTTATTTAGAATAATGACTGTAGCACTTTTTGTGATGTGATGTATGTGAGATAAAAAGATGATTGAGAATATAAAATGGTGGATTGAAAAATGTGTTTATGATGCAAGGGAAATAATATTTGGAATAAGTTGACTACATTATCTCACATATCACATATTCTAAATATATTTCTCTTGCATAATAAACACATTTTTCAATTCACATTTTTATATTTTTAACTACCTTTTTATCTCACATACATCATATCATAAAAAGTGCTACAGTAATTATTCCAAATAATATTTCAAATAATACCATATCCAAACAAACATGCTACCAGTGCAATCAAGGAAATTGCTCCACTAATTCTATAAGAGTCCGATTATTATTTAGAATAATTACTATAGTATTTTTATATTATGATGTATATGAGATAAAAAAGTATTTATAAATATAAAAAAATAGATTGAAAAATGTGTTTATAATGTAAATGAAATATTATTTAGGATAATTCAGCAATCCAAACACAATTGTGTCTCTTGATGGATTGATTTTGAAGAAACCCATGTGTTAACCTATTGGAAAAAAAATAATTAATAATTTTGATAGTTCAAATTTGCTAAATAATATTTGGTTTGTATCATAAACACATTTTTCAATACTACTTTTTATATTTTCAATCACTTTTTATCTTACATATATCACACCATAAAAATGCTACAATAATTATTTTAAATAATACTCTATCCAAACACGTACAATGTTGGAGTGTTTGGATAGCTAAAATATGTCAAATAATATTTCGCTTGCACCATAAACATATTTCCCAACTCACCATTTTATATTCCCAATTACTTTTTTATTTCACATATATCACATCACAAAAAGTGCTACAGTAATTATTCCAAATAATATTTCAAATAATACTCTATCCAAACTTCATGAAGGGCATGAATGCAATTACATGCGCTCAAACAATTAATTGCATGTTAATAACCAGTATCCAATTAGAAAAATCATAATTCCGTACTTTTTCTGGATGTCATTCTAGCGTCAAATGTTTGAGAAATTGAACTTTTGCAAAGCCGCGTCCATCTCAGTTGTTGTTTCTCGTGCAAAATTTTAGTTAAATAGAAAATTCCTCTTTGGTGTTTGGTCTTTTACCAATCAAAATTTTCATTAAAAATGAGGGTTTAAAACTATGAATTATTCTTATACATACTGTCAGTGTATACACTATCATCATTAAATATATATTACACGTGTAAAATTTGAATTTAAAATCTAAAATTCACTCATATATTATTCATTCAATCGTGATAATATATACACTGATAGCGTAAATAAAATTTACTCTTAAATTATCGGAGGTGACAAGTTGGCACATTTTTATAATAAGTACAATTTGTTCTCTGACAAATTTCTTTTAGCGCAATTTGATCCAACTCTTAGCACACAAGAACTCAAGTGCCACGACAAAACCAGTAATTTGGCTAAAAAGAAATCAATTATAATAAGTACAATCAATTTGTCAAAGAGTAAAAGGTGCATAATTTTGGAGCTGGTACGTTGTTGAAAAAGTTGGCAGACAAATTCTCTTTCAAAAGGGCGGGTTTCTCTTACCTGAGTTATTACTAATTGGCCCATATTAAATTGGTAAGCTATAAACGTCCTTAAACAGACTTAAGAACCAAATAATGACATTTAACAAACTGATGCAGTATCAGTTTGATTAGATGCCACTAATTCGGTTTTGAAAATAACACCATGGTCCATGTTGTTTTTTTAGATGCCTGCATCTGGTCGAGATAGATTTCCACAAACGGACATTAGATGCTTATAAATTTCTAGCACGTCTATTATATGTATCATTGGGAAAAGCACACCCTATGAGTGTGTAAATTGAGAAAAAATTAAGTTCTTTTTTTTAGGCCAAGGGAAGATATTAGGTTTTATTTTTTTGTTCCAAAAGAAAAAGAGGTTATGATTTTTTTATTTTTTTTATTTTTTACAGACAAGCAAAAAAATAGAAGTTATTGGAAGTGGAGGTAACTAGAAAATAATAAATTTGAATAATTATCTTTAGTAAATCCCTACTTTTATGAGGCTAAAATAAAAAAAAAATCAAAATATGACACAAAATTTTAATACCAAATCCCCTTCTCATGGCTTATATATAGAAAGATACGAAGAAAATAAGAAAAGCTAATCCATATGCACTTTCTCAAGTTCCACTTTGATAACAAATTCTCTTTTGTTTTCAGTAGAATTCATGCGAGAAATGAAATCTCTTTTTTTCCAATAAGAAGAAGAAAAATATTGGGAATCTATTTCTGTTATATGACGTTGTTTTTGTAATTATTTACATTTAAAGTACAAGTGGAGGAGGAGATGTGAAGATTGATTCAAAGTATTCACACTTGATTATGTCTCTACTAATTCCAAAGAATGTATAAAATTTTGCCCAGTAAATATTCTCAGCAAAATTGCAGCAACAATCTGGCATAATCATTATTAAAAGCTAAAACTAACTTCATAAAAGAGTGATGGATCAAACGTGAATAAATGTTAATTTTAAAAAGAGTGAATGGCTGAAATGGTCGCTCAACTATTCAAAATGTCATCCTTTAGTCATCAAACTTTTTTTGTGATAAAAAAGGTCACTAAACTCACATAAATGCAATAGCGGAGTTATTTTACCCATTTTTAGTGGTGAATCATTAGGTTACAAGGGAATGTGGAGTGAAGGAATATTTTTAAGGGGGTAAAAATGTCCAAAAAAAATGACAAATCTGTTTCTTCCTCGCAAGCATTGTCCTTAATCTACAAGTTCATTGATTCCTTCTTTCATTGACCAATTTAGAATATCTTTATTTGTCCTAACACTTCCAGAAACAACTAAATCTTTGCCCAGAAAATTTCTAGTTCCCCACTCAATTCTTGGATCGGCGTTTCTGGTGATATTCTACGATGGAGAGCAGGAAATCAACATTGGAGACATTCGTGTCCAACCAATGTTGGAATTCAAGACATTCCAGAAGATGATCAGCCAGAAGATCGGAATCTCTCCCAACCAAAGCTCCATTTTTCTCGTCCACCACGGTTCCCTGCTTAAAGAACGCCGGAAGACCCCCATCAAAGGGAAAGTGAATTTTGCCTTGATCATTCGGCAGGAGGACTGCTTCTTTCTTGTCATCTTGAAGAGGTCAAGAAAGTCTAGGAACCGGAAGTTGAGGCCAACGGCGTTGATTTTTGAGAAGGATCTTGGTCAAATATTAAGAAATCCCAATTCCCAAATAGTAGTGGTTAAAAAAAAAAAAGAAAAAGATATAGAGTTTACCTCAAAACCTGCGTTTGGATTGAGTGTTTTTGCATCTGTTTTTGAAAAACTGTTTTTCACATTCCAAATATTACAGTAATGTGTATTTCAAAAACAACTTCAAAAACACCATATCCAAACAATATATCAGAAACAACTCCAAATATATTTCAATTATGTATATTTAATTTGTATATTTTAATAAGTATATTTCAATTTGTATATTTTAATTATGTATTTTAATATGTATATTTCAATTATGTATTTTAATATGTATATTTCAATTATGTATTTTAATATGTATATTTCAATTATGTATATTATATATATTATATTAATATAAATATATTTATTTCAATTATGTATAATATTATATATATTATATCAATTGAAATAAATATTATATATTTATATAAATACATTTATTTATATATAAATTTATAAATATATTTATTCAATTTTGTTTTATAATATATATTAATATATATTAATATGTATATTTCAATTATGTATATTATACATAAATTATATTAATAATAATGTATATTATATATATTATACATTTCTAATATTATATATTTATACATACATATTATAAATATTTTATTTTATTTATAATATATTTTTATATATTTATAATATATTTACATAAATATTATATGTTATATAAATTATATATAATATAATGTATAATATATTATACATTTATATAAATGTACATTTATACATAATATATAAATATTTATTTATATTTATAATATACATTTATATTATGTATAATATATAATATAATACATTTATACATTTATATTAATATACATAATATTAATTTTACATTTATACATAATATTAATACACGTATACATTTATATTAATTATATTAATACATTTCTACATAATATTAATATATATTTATAATTTATTAATTTATACATTTATATAATATTCATTTATAATTTATACATTTTTAATAATATACACTTATACATTTAAATATACATTTATATTATGTATTATATATATTAATACATTTATACATTTATATTAATATACATAATATTAATTTTACATTTATACATAATATCAATACATATATACATTTATATTAATTATATAAATACATTTCTACATATATTAATAGATATTTATAATATATTAATTTATACATTTATAATATTCATTTATAATTTATACATTTATAATAATATACACTTATAATTTATAATATATTTATAATAATCATTTATAATTTATACATTTATAATAATATACACTTATACATTTATAAATATATTTATATTATGTATTATATATAATATAATACATTTATATATTTTTATATGAATATATAAATATATTTATTTATAAATATCTATAAATATATTATAAATGCATAAATGCATATTTATATAAAAATATAAAATTTATAATTTATAATTTATACATTTATAATTTATTCATTTATAATAATATACATCTATACATTTGTAAATATAAATGGATTATAAATGCATAAATGTATATTTATATAAAAATTATAATATTCTAAAAATACTTAAAAATATGTTTCAAAAATACCTCTAAAAATAATCTAAAAAAATCTACAGTAAAAATTTTTCATATAGTTTTTAAAAAACAACCCCAAAAACAACTAATCCAAACGGACTTGTTTTTCAGATTCAAAATGCTACAGTGGTGTTTTTGAAAAACAAACCCAAAAACAGCTAATCCAAACGGAGCCTAAATCTTTGCCCAGAAAATTTCTAGTTCCCCACTCAATTCTTGGATCGGCGTTTCTGGTGATATTCTACGATGGAGAGCAGGAAATCAACATTGGAGACATTCGTGTCCAACCAATGTTGGAATTCAAGACATTCCAGAAGATGATCAGCCAGAAGATCGGAATCTCTCCCAACCAAAGCTCCATTTTTCTCGTCCACCACGGTTCCCTGCTTAAAGAACGCCGGAAGACCCCCATCAAAGGGAAAGTGAATTTTGCCTTGATCATTCGGCAGGAGGACTGCTTCTTTCTTGTCATCTTGAAGAGGTCAAGAAAGTCTAGGAACCGGAAGTTGAGGCCAACGGCGTTGATTTTTGAGAAGGGTCTTGGTCAAATATTAAGAAATCCCAATTCCCAAATAGTAGTGGTTAAAAAAAAAAGAAAAATATATAGAGTTTACCTCAAACCCACATCTCGGAACCACCTTTCAAGCAGCCCTCTAGGATTGAATCATTGAATTAGTAGAACCATTACTGCTTTCTTCTCTCAAGTACCAACCTCAAAATCTCAGAATCATGGGAAATTCAGGCCGGCACTAACAAGACCCAGAAAAAGGGAAAAAGCAAAAGAAACAATAGAAACAACAAAACCCAATAACAATACTAACAATAATTAAGTCAGAACAGATAAACTAAAATGTGGAGGTTATTAGGTGACTCCATTGAAGAAGCAGATCCTCATCAAACTCAACAAAAGATTGCAGATTTCGTCTCCTGGGCCATTCTCCCCCCAGACCGTCCTCAAAGAAAGAAAGAAAGCAAAGAAAGAAAAAAAGAAACTTTTTTTCCCTCTCATTCTAGTCCTACTAGTCCTAATAGAGATAGAAAGAAAAAGAAAGAATGAATGAAAAGAAAAGATTTTAGCAGCAAGTTCGTGTTTTCTTTCTCAAAACTAGGAAACAGAAATGGAAATGGAAATTAAACGCGCCGGCTTGCGAGGAAAAAATAGGGGTTATTATCACTTTACGCCCTTAAACTACATAACTATTAACAGTTTATCCTTTAACGTTATCTTTTAGTCACTCCATAGATAATTCAACTTAACATGTTAAGAAATTTTGAACAAAAATACCCTTTTATTCTATAACATTACTACACTGTTATTATTACTTTATTCATTTAAATTATAATGATATAATCGATTTAATTCCTAACATTATTTTTTTAGCATTTTACTTCATCGTTAATCTAACTATTATGGTCAAAAATTTTTAAATATATTTACCGTTATATATATAATTAAAAATAAAATTTAGAATGATTATTCTTCTTTTTTTTTCACTTTAAGAGATCCAAAAATATAAAAATATAAAAATTTCTCAAATTTATTTTTTCACACTTTTTAATACTATGAAAAGAAAAAGAGATAGGAAAGAAGGAGACAGAAAATTAGATTTTGTAAAGAAAACAAAGTCTAATATTATCGTATTAATTTAAGGTTGTTGGGATTAGGATTGAAATCTGGTGGTAAAGTGAAATAATTTTAAAATAATAAAAGTATTTAATTCTTTCTTATTTGTATTTTCTAAAAAAGAATTGAGCTCTCTCTCTCTCTCTATCTCCCTCTCCCTCCCCCTTTCAAATTTTCTATTTTTTAATATTAATAAGATTGTCAAAAAGAAATAAATTAATATTTTGACTTTTTTTTCTTGATACTAAAGAGGAGAAGAGCCACTCTAAATTTTTTATTATTTTTATTATATAAAGAGGAGAGTACTTTCTTTTAAAGTTTTTTAACTTGTTAAGTTGGTTTAATGGTGGGATAAATTGCCTAAAAAATAACTCTATCGGGTAAATTGATATTGAGACTATAATTTATGGGGGTAAAATGATAATAACTTTAAGGGCTAAACTTGTCTTTTTACTTTAATTAACAAATTTCGTTAAGTTTGACCGTTACTTTTAAGAGTAAAGTGACTAAAAGATAGCGTTAAAAGGGAAATTGATAGTGATACCGAACGTTAATGGGGTAAAATAATAATAACCCAAGAAATAGGTTTGCCATATTTTGTTAGACATTTTTGCCCCCTTAAAAATATGCCTTCACTCCACGTTGCCTTGTAATCGGATGATTCACCGCAAAAAATCGGTAAAATGACTCCGTTGGCACGTTTATGTGAGTTTAGTGCTCTTTTAGGCCATAAAAAAAAGTTAGGTACTAAAAGGTGCTATTTTGAATAGTTAAATGACCATTTTGGCCGTTCACTCTTTTAAAAATTCTATGGGAAGCAGAAAGTTACAATACATATCACACATTCGCTTTCCACGAGAGCAGAGAGGAGACAGGGTGTTGGTCAAAACTTGAGTACTGACTGATAATAAGTTGCTTTCATCTTTTCCGATATGAGACGTACTTTTCATACTTTTCAGATGGTCATAACAGATGAGATGAGATGATATGTAATAATAATGGGGGTGTTTGGATAGTACAAAGAGTAACTGGAAAATCATATTCACCCAAATCAGACAGACTTTTCAGATGGCAATAACAGACGAGATGAGATGAGATGATATATGGCAAAGAGCTACGTGACATTCACCCCCAATCTAACTCCATCCAAAATATTTGCTATGTCTACAACTTGAAGCTGTCCATCCACCACGTATCTACACTAATAAAGCAAATGAATATCTTCAATTTCCTTCCAAAAGTTGTGTCTCGAAATACATAATCCACAGCGGTAATTTCAGAAGCTTCTCCTGAAGTTTGTGACAATATCATATGATATTTATGAATGTTGAGAAATCTCACATACCCCCTTATTTTTAACTTTTTATAATTTTATCAATCCATCTAAAAAATATGATTTAAAAGCTCATTTTGGGAGAGATAAAATATTTCTATTCCAAAATTTCTCTTTTCTTGTCGACCTTTAATTTTCATAACAAACCAATTTAAATCCTTCAGAATTATAACATATTAATGAGGTTGAAAGATCTTTTGCAATTTTTAAAGTCATCAATCAAGAAATGCAAAAGAAGAACTATTATAATTAGAAAAATAAAATTTGTGCGCTGAAAATACCTTGAATAAGTATCTTAGCATGTTGTTAGTAATTTCTCTCTCTCTTGTTTTCAAGTCGTCAATTTTGGACAAAAAGTTAGAACATTAAAAAATTTTAAACAATTTATAAAATTCTAAATTCATTCAAAAAATACTTTGTAATAAAGAAAGTTTACTTTTACATTTTTTAAAACACGTCAAGTGAGTCTGTTTCTAATATTGCCATATGAAAAAATTTAGAAAGTTTAAAATTCTTAAATTTGTAAAACTCTTCAAATTAACTAAAACACCTTATAACGTACAAAATTAATTTTTTTGACTTTAATCACCTCAAACATACTCTAAAATAGTAATATTTTGTACCTTCAAAACACCAACTAATATAATTTATTCTATTAGAATTATGCTTTCACACTATTTCTCTTTATTTTCAGGCTTTTAGTAATGTATGTTTACTTTTGGAAGAAAATAGGATAACACAAGGGCAATTTTGGCATGAAAACATTTTCTCTCTCCAAATTTGAGTTTTTTAATAATACATTTTTGAAATAGATTGATAATGTTACAACAGTTGAAAATAAAAGAGGTGGTAAGATTTCTCAAAATTTAGGGGTATCAAGTGATATTGTCACAAACCTCAAGGGAGGTTTCTGAAATTATCCCCAATCTAAGCCTAAGATGCTTCCCATCTCTCTCTTTCCCTTCCAATTCTTCTTCATATCGTGCATCCGTGCACAGGCACAAGCAGGACGACTGATACATCACTTGCCTACACAGAGCATCACATTCCATGCTTCACGCAGATTGGCATTTAGCTAGACTGCCGGGAAATCTCCCCTATTAAAGATGTTTTACAGTGCAAAAATCTCGTGTTTCAAAGTACAAAATTCATAGGTGCTGGTCCTCGTTGGTCCGTAGGTCCAGTTGAACCTCCCCGTAGTTAGATTAGAATAGAGTAGGAGTAGGGATAACGACTGACAAAAAAAAAAAAAGAGTACAAAATTGGAGTTGAGAAGACAACAGAAAATTAAGCACTCCAAATCAAGCCTTCAGAATGCTAAAGAGAATATTGAGAAAAAAAAATAAAGTCCATTACATTGCTTAAGTTCAGAGTGTTGCAGTTCAATTATTAACACACATGACACAGCAATTTAGCAATTGCTGATACGACATCCTCAAATTACTAATGAGCGGATAGTGTACAGAAACTAGAAAAAGAAAATCCTAAAATTTAGACCACTATTCAACATAGCAAAAAGTAGAGGAACAACAATTGGCAAATCCAATTCCCTCGTAGAGATAAGGAAAATACATGACAACTTCATCTATCATTTTTGCACGTAGCGTCAACTCAGTTTCTAGATTACTCTAGCACTTCCTTACTATGATAACGTTTCATGAGACTAATTATGTCCCCCAATCCAGACACAAAAATAGTCCAAGTAGGAAAGGTTATCCCATTCCATGATGGTGGCTGGTTATGAACACACGTCTACATTGCTGCTTGTAACTATTGAAAGGTAAAACATATTAACATAAAACATAATAATGAATCCCCTCTATTTGCACCCATTCCTAGTTTCTCTATGCTGTATCCAAGCTTATCACATGAACTGAACTACCATCTAAATCACCTACAAGCAGGGAGAAGAACTACCCAGACCTGAGATATCTTTTTGTTCTGACACAGAAGTCTGCCACTGGGAAGGATAACAGGATATGGTGGCACAGAGGCCAGACATGCACTGCAGAAAACCTCCCCAGTTTGTGGTCATTCGCTGTGGCGCGACAATACCAATCATATCCTGCACTCCAAGTCGTATTGAAACACCAATATTCACAAACTTATTCCTGAAACTCCTATGGCACCAGTCACAATGCCTCTACTTGTTTCCTCAGTCCAAGGCTTCTCATAATCCAGTAGAAGGAAAAGTACTGAAGAGTGGCTTTGAATAAAATTAAAAACCAAACTAAGTGTAGAAACTCGCCATATCTGGAACAGTTTCTGTATCATGCAATATGTCCGATTCAGTGGGTTCCTGGCTATTAGAAGGCAATAATAATGTGGAAACGGGTGCAGTATTTTAGCTTGTCCAGAAGCAAAACAGAAGCCTTATAGGAGTAATGAGGCAAGGCAAGCAAAGAAGGCAAATACTCAGAAAATCTCCACTTTCACGGACAATAGAAGTTCATTAAGGCTGTGGTTTAAGCAGTTAACTAATCCCACTTCATGTAGGAAACTAAAGGCCGAACACACATGCAGTAACTATATCCCCAATATCACAAGTACCAAAAGGCCAAGAAGCAAAGAAATCAGCATTATGTGATTATACCTTGTGCACGAAATTGGGATCAATAGCTTTGGGAACAGTTGAGCATGATTATTCAACATTGTGAATGGCTATGTAAACATGAAAGAGACTTATTGGAGGGTAAAAGTCAATTAGAGCATTAACTCCATGTGCAGCACATGGGTATAAAGATCAATATAAATATTTACCTATGATTAACATCTATTAACTTTAACAATAAGAACAGCAACCAAAAGAAGGCTAAGAAAAAGAGGTACTTTAACCTGTAATGGTACATTATTCAAAGGCCAACACTCTACATTTCCCTTTAATGACTTCAACACAGCTAAGAATAATTGTTTCTTCCACTCACCAGTCAACTTCTTAAAGCTAAAACAGTTGAAAAACCTACTTCTAAGCCCATGTTGCCATTAACAAACATTACGTAAATATATTACTGTAAGTCAGATAAGGATCAGATTCAAGAACCTCTAGCTTGCTAAAGCATTACCATAGTAGGACTACAAAAAATTTACCCTCACAATGCCGAGATCATAACCCCAAATCAACCATAATTAGTTATCACTTGAACATTAACATGAAGAAGAATATCAGAAGCAAGCGAATTTTCAATCCTAAATTATTTAAGAAAATTATGCATTGTCAAAGATGTCTTGCCTCATTGAATTACCCAAGCGGAGTGAAATAAAATACAAACTGGCATTATGAAGAATGTTGCAAATAAAACCTGTGAAAAATGTTACAGCTTGCCAGAAAATTGCAACTCATCAATGCAGGATGACAAGGCCATGGTTTTAATACAATACATGTTTCTACAAAGCTGTCCTCAATCTAAAAATAAGTAAGATTATGAATAAAACCTGTTAGAAATGTTAATGCTCATTGGAAAATTGTAACTAGTCAACGCAGAATGAGAGGGCCGTGGTTTTCATATAACACTTGTTGCTACAAACTCTCCTTAGTCGAACAATCACATGGCTGCATATGAAACCAGAAAACAATCAACTCTGTCCTCAAGGAACAGACACAAAGCCCACCAATGAAGAGCAGGGATTGTCAAGAAACAAACAGGAAACCACGCCTATAAAGAGTAAGGCTCACTGACGTAAATATAGCCCAAACAAAAGTTATCCACCAAGCCAGAAACAAGGCCATTTCTTTGACTAAAGCAGAGCAAGGCAGTAGATTACATGGCAACTTGAAATCTGCCAGCAAGTTAACATCAATATGGGATAATCCAAGAAGGAGAAGTGCAATCGCGGCAGGCGCAAAGAACTGCAGAACTACAAGAAACATGTAATGGTTGTGCAAGAAAACTTTTGCCCTGCTATAATCCAAGTCAGGGACCTTACTGGCATGCAATCTCTGGTACCAACACAGTACCGCTTCATTTAAAAACATCTGCACATTTGGCCGCAAAGACAAAATTTGCAAAATACCAGAACTGAACATGCACCAAACCCTGAACTTGTAGAAATCTGATCGCAACATGCCCAATCTACCTATCAACTCCTCAGTATATCTGTTCCTACCATTTGAATGAAGCCCTTTGATTCCATCAGATTTCTCGCAGACGAGGAGTTCAGTAAACGGGCCAACCCAAAGCGTGGAAGTGAATACAACTAACAAGTAATTGCCATAAAGAAGCATTCTTCCAAACCATCCACAGGAAATTATGGACAAATTAGAACGAATCTGATCAGTTCCAAGCCAAAAGGCACGAGCATTCCTCGTAGCTGGGATGTAAAAGAGACCCACAATGCAGCCCATTAGAACAGCAATAAAGAACTTCCCAAATCCGTCCAACGATTCAAAATCAAAATCAAGACCCCAACCGGGAACCATCTCCAAAACAATCGCGAGGCCCCAGAAAAACCCAAGAACCCCAAATACAAGACTCAACAGCCTCTCTGACCTTTTAGAAGCTGATCGCTCAAATGAAAGCTTGGCAATCAAAATTAACAATCTACATACCCCAACAATTCCTAACAAAATCGGGATCACGGACCCATTTTCTAAAATCCCAGAATCTTTTGATACTCTTAAAAATCTGTGAAGCAGCAAGCAAGAAATGGCAACCAGACTGGAATTAAAAGCACTACTAAACTGGGTATAATAAACCCTTGTTTGTAAGTGATCATCATTGAGCTTTAGCCTAAAGATCTGAGCTTTATTCTCATCAAACTCAAATTTATCTTTGGATTTTTTTCTGGGTTTGTGTTCAGAGTCGAAAGTACCTGGCCGCCGAATCGCAGCTCTGATACCTCCTCCGCCACGAGAAGAGTTACTGTTAGGGGGAGCGACATCATCTGGATGGACATAGGTGTGGAGGCCATAGAGAAAAAAAGCAGGGATCTTGAGGAAGGAGAGAAAAACCGTGAGGGAAAGACAAAGTGTGGCATGGAGAATGAGATTGCTGGATGACAAATAAAGCATGATTTGATTTTGTATTTCTGACCTTTTCTATGCACAGTGGCTAAATGCAAGTGAAATTGCGTCTAGTAGCAAAGCAGTAATCTAGCACCAGAATATTCCATAAACGAGGACAAACTGTAGAAGATTTCAAATGAAAGGGCGTTGGCCGTTCAGATGAGGAAGTTGCAATTAAGGACGGGCGTTAACAGTTAATTTGGATTGGTCAGTATCCTGGCTTTTTATTGATGAGATTTTGGGCACTTGGGAACAAATCTCTGCGTTAGACAATGGCGCCTATGGGAGGCGCTCAGACGATTCCTGAATGGGTTGGGCGAAATCAGAACTCCTCTCACATTGTCCCGACTCAGCTCAACTCCTTCAAATTCACGTTAATTGACTTGAGATTCGGGTATCACCCTCAATTTTTTCCTAATTCCTCATTTTCCCTTGTATAGTTTTGAACCAACCTGCCCAAGACAATTAAACTGAGTTTCAACCTATAAGACCCAACACTTTTTTGTTAAAATTCTAACAATGGTGAACTGGTATTCAAAAATAGATAGCTTATTATCTATTTTTTAGAGACACATTTTGTCTTGAAAATTTAGTATCACTTAATTAGTTCAGATATTCAATTTTTTGTTGTTAAACGAACGTGAACAGGATCTGAATTTATTAAATTTAAGTGCTGAATTGAATTATCAAATACAGTCTAAGTCCAAATATAATTTGTTTATCTTTTAAACTTTATTCCAGTTAAACTCAATTTTGAACATCAATGAATCAAGAAAGAGAGCCACCCAATCTCTTATTAATTAATAATCAAAATAGGAGTGTGTGTGGATAGTAGATTATTTGGAATAATTTTTGACAAAAAAAATACTGTAATACTTTTTTGATGTGATATATGCGAGATAAAAAAAATGGTTGAAAAATATGTTGATGATGTAAGTAAATAAAATTTGCCAAATAATCTCGATCTAAACAAACCCTCCAACAACATGTTATACCATTAAAACATCAAGCCAAATGCAAAAAATGTTTGGCTTGATTAGATATGTTTACATCTTAATCGTTCAATTACCATATTACCACTGTGAGGTTCTGATTCATTTTTTTTTTATCCTAATTGGTTTTGTTTTGCACTAGGTAATACTAAGCAACCCAATTAAAAAAAAAAAGGCTTTGATTTTGTTTTGTGACTAGGCCTTAACTTGTGCTCGCGACATGCAGGAGACAAATTTTCACGACATCCAATCTTCCTTCGCACGCCCGACTAGTAAATTCATCATTGTCGTGAAAGTCATCTGTTATTTAATTGTTTCTAGTTTAATTAGATAGATTTACTTGTGAGATGCGAGCAACAAGTGTGTACAAGGAAAAAATTTTAAGCACCTGGTGAAATAAATAATTTTGGCAAAAATATTTCGCAATTAAAACAAGAAAAGAAATTAACACGCACATACATGTGTATGCAAAAACACGTCGCCGTCGGGAGGATTTTGCCTAATAATTAAGGTTGATATTCCGAAATTTAGAGGTTTTGATTGATAATTTCCCTACATTCTTCATGCTTTTTAAATTCCATTCATTCCTATTAGAAAAAGAATTAAAAAGAAAAAAAAATTGTCTCACAGGGCATCACGGTAATGCAATTAGTTTCGAGAAGCTGATGAGGCCATGTCATTGCGTGTCTATACCGATCAAAAGATCTGAAGCCCACAGTCAATCCAATGGGCAATGACAATGATCTGCATTTATGAAGTCGGACAGTCATAGGGTTTTCTTTTGAAATGGACACGGACCCGACCAAGATTTACGGCTCACTACTGCATATTAAAGCCCATAACCAACGATTCCAGGCAATCTATTTCCATTTTCCAGACCCTTCGTCCGCACCAAACGTGGGGTTAGTTAAACAACGAATTGCAACATTTCATAATTTTCAATTAAGGCCTTATTTAATAACTCAATTCACCACTTAAATTTAATGGATTCAGATCTTAATATGTTTAGATGCGTTGATACCGAAAAATTGAATATCTGAACAAAACTTGCTCCAAAAAATAAGTGATAAACTATTTATTCATCATTTGATGGGATACACACTTAAATGTATCAGATTTACGACTTAATAATTTAATAACTCAGTGGATTCAAATTTCAGTTTTATCAGATGCACCCTAAGATTATATAAATAATGCTAATACTCCATGATTAGACAAAAACTTCGTGATTAAAATATAGAGTCCAAAACATAAATAAAGAGAGGAAGAGATCGACTTACAAAAAGATATTGGAGCAGGGTATGTGTAAAAGATGAAATCAGAAATTCCGAAGGAAATGAATGGGGTAGGAGCATTCATCACTGTGTTCTTTATGCGCTTTCGTGTCCGCAGAAACAGCAGACTGATGTTGATGTCACGCAGAGCATAAACTTTATTGTATTCCAGTTTTGGGGAGAGGAATAGGGCGTTGTTAGGGCGGTTGCGTAAATTGGGATTGAAAACGTGGTCAAATAGGTAACGCGGAACAAAAAATCAAAAGCCACGATGACAGTCCAAATAAGAAGATATACAAAAGGGATCAGATTTTTTTGTTTTATAGCTTTGCAGTGTCCATAATTTAATTCAATCCCACAGGTCTCTGTGCTTGAGAAAAGATTCTCCCATGATATTGAACGACATAACCTCACCAAAATATCTCCTCCTTCCCCACCCAGAATTTAATCCCCGGCCTTGAGATATTTTTCACTCACCGGCTCTCCTGTACGCTATGCTATGCGCCTCGCTCCCATACCCTCACCAGCCGTCGTGAGCTCCACATCCTTGCTCCTTTTCATTCATTATAAATAAATATATAAAGACTGGCGGCTGTGGGGCACAGCACAAGGCGTTGAAAACCACTTGAGCTCTAAATCAAAATAATTCAGAATTTTCTAATAGTGGATCTTTCAAGAGAAAAATTTCTAGATAATGTATATTATACCTGACATGATTATTACGTGCTTATTCATGCTACTATTTTCGATCTCTTTTTTTTTGCGATGGCGAAGAGAAATATTAGGTTCCTTCACAAAAAGAATGATAAAAAGGGAAAAATATGTCAAACGATCTATGAAATAAAAGTACTGTATATATTTCGGCAATATCTACTTATCAGAAAATTTGACGTATTGAAGAAGGAAAAAAAAGGTGATAATTTTTCACCCAAATATATTTACTTACATCATCATTACAATTTTCAATACACTTTTTAATCTTTTCAATTATTTTTTTATCTCATACATCATATCATAAAGAGTGCTATAGTAAAAATATCTCAAATAATTTACGATCCAAACACATTATTCATTCATTGTTGATTACGCGATACAGTAACAACTTTTGGATATTTAATGGAACAGCGTTAGGATTTAGGCGAGATGAGCGAGCGGAAGGGAGCACGTGGCAGTCAGAAACAGTGAGAGAGAGTGTCTCTCGTTCGTTGGTCGACTAAAAATTATGCCAGCTTGGCTTCATCAGGTTGCTCTATAAAAGCCCGTACGACTCTCCATACCCATGTTATCATGTTTCTAGTTATGACTTCCCTCCAACTCTCGCCCAACACAAGGACATAATAATACTACTACTGCTGCGGATTAGGACATTCACATCTGTTTTTTTAGGAATTTCTGGGGGAAACACAGCCAAGTCCAAGTCCAAGTCCAAGTCCATCGAAAACTAAAAAGCTTTTTTTTTTTTTCCTTTTCCGGCGAAGTTGTGATGGATATGGATGATAGCAATACTGCTACTAGGAAGAACAACGGTAGTAGTTGTGGAGGAGGATCGCCGAGTTGGTGGTGGACAGACGAGAGGCACGTACGTTTCTTGAACTCGATTGAGGCTTCCTTCGTCCGAGCCATGTTTGACCACAACAATAATGCCAGCAACCGTCGTCAGTGTCACAGCCTGCGCCTTGATCGCCCGTTACCTGACTGTTTTGACTCCACCCTAGATGTGGGGAAGGATAGACGACGGAGGCATTCTATTTCTACCTCAGGTATAATAATATAATAGTAATTAATTATATTACTCCCCAGTTTTTCTTATATGTTTGATAGTATAGCAGTAGTATAATATCGCCACTACTACTAACTAGTAACTACTACTTGCCAAGGAGGATAGACTCGAATGTAGTTTCTGTTCTGTTCTGTTCGGCGTAGACCCACATAATATGGTCGGACATTGTTGTCATAATTTACAATAATGATATGATGAAAAGTGTAAGTGGTACTGGTGGGTGGGTAAGAGTAAGATGATCGGGAGGCTTGTGAAAAACCACCATGTATTTCTGGCGCTGCAGCTTCTCTCGCTTTCTTTCTGCATTGTATTATTGATTCCCCCCGTTTGGCTAGAATTGTGACGTTTTACTGGCCATCCAAACAAAACACCTGCCTCATCAAAATGATGATATGTAATTGCAAACTACCGAATATGCCTCCCAGATATTTTGCTTCGCTTTTTCACTGTAGAATATGTATTTTTCCTCTCTCTCTTTTTTTTCTATTATTCTGGGTTCTGGAGAAATTACTACTATGATTTACATATAAAAAACATGTTGGTTTTGCTATCAAACGTGACAGATGCTGCGGAGTACTCATCCAGTGTAAGGACAGACAAGAAAAGTAGACGATTATCTTCACATGATCAGGTTTGCGCTGCTACTTTTATAGCTAGCTGTGGGAAAATACTGCTGATTTTTTCTTTTTTTTTTTTTAATAATTAGAGCAGCCATCCATCATCAGATGAGATGGTCCTTGATCTCCTCATCTTCTTCTTAATTGGGTGACTACTAATGGATGGATTGATTAATGATGGATGGGAGTGTCCTCGCAGGTGGTCCCGCAGCTGGAAGGTGATGATGATGGAATTAAAGATGAGAAAGAGAAAGAGGTGTAATAACCGTAAACGACCACCGGCACCGGCTGGAGGAATTCAGATTTATCCTCCTTCCGCCCCGACCCACTTTTATCTTCTAAGACTACTATTAATAGTAGTAGTAGTATTATTTAGTGACTTTTGTGCCCCGCTCTTTTTTTTATTTTATTTTTTTATTTATAAAAAAAATGTTTGTCATGTATATAATCAGTTCCTTCCAAGACTAGCATGAGTATCTTGCAGGATGCAGAAGACCAAAATCCTTTACTAGCGTTTTGTCCAAATTCGCTCATGGAATGGCATTTTGAGACTATCTGTCGTAGGCGCCCTGATACGTTATAGAAAACCCATGCCCTGATGGATGGATGGAACAATGACATCGAAATTCATATGGGTTCATGGGACAAAACAACAAACACCAAGTTGTAAAAAGTTGGAACTGTACTAATTGGTTTCAATACAGACCTTTTGAACATGAGACATGCAAAAAGCTGGCCCCCTTACGCTAGAATGAATGTCCAATCGACAGCGTTGATCTTGGAGAAATCCTTTTCCTTCTGCAATGGCATCATTTTAGATCTTACCTGTAACGCAATGGATGGATTAACACGCAAGAGGCGAAGGGGTTAGCTGTTGACAAGTGGGCTTACGGTTTCTTTTTTCCTACTTAAATTTCTTCTCCAGTTTCCGGCCGGCGACATTGGGCCTTAACTATTCACATGCTGATTGTGTTTGGCATGATCTAAGTGCTAAACTCCGATGCTTGGACCCGCATGGAAACAAGTCTTATCTGTTCTGCTTCTGCGTCAGACTTTTACAATTCTGGACTCTTCCACCTGAGCTCCACCATTCATGTCAGCTCGTATATTGTAAAATTTACTACTGGCAGTGGCACACCTTTTTCTTTATCAGACTTCTGTCTACGACACTGCAATGACGAATTGCACCGAGCAATATCCTGTCGTCTTTGGAGCAAAAACTTGTGTAGAACGGTCTACAAGTCCACCCAAAGATCAAGTGGTATACATTGTGCCGCATCATCAACATTAATTAAAATGATGAGGCCCAGGCCCTCCAATGTTCTCTCTCAGTTCTTCTTTCAGTACGATGAAAATTCCATTTGCAGCAACATTCCAAATTAAGAAGGTTTCATTCCGCTTTCTTCCTCGATTTGCATTTTTCTTTTCCTTTTAACTTTGAGAACCGAAAGTACCCTTTGAATCAAATATCAAAGGGCTATGATCCGAGAGTCTTGTCGAACCAGGCAATCCGGTATTTCAACTTCAACCCTTCGATGCTTAAACTGATTGAACTCAAAATGGTTAGCAAGCTTAACTGAACTCAAAGCGCTAGGAACATTTTGACCTGAAACATTGTGCTCACCAAGCATCATGTTTTCAGCAACTGTTACAAGATTATTCCCTCATTCACCAGAGGAAGTCTGTCAAAAGATCCTACATATTAAAAATGCTTATATACATCTCAAAGGAAGAAAGCACACGTTCCAGATCAAAGCAGATCCGAGAATTGCAACAAAACCACCTCAATGAAAAAAAGAAATAAACATTTCCTGTAAATGTTTGTAAATGTTTGTAACATCAACTAAGTTCCATTGGCAGGCTTTGATGGTCCAGTGGCATCATTGTCCCCTTCTATCTCTATGTCTTTGACTCCATCAGCCAAGGCTGATGGGTCATTCTTACCCTTTCTCTCACCATTTTCATCCTCATCTTCAGATGCATCTTCAAGCAAAGAGCCCTTTCTTCGCAATTCCTTCACTTTGCGGAACTCGTCATAATGAGCCCGTCTGTGCTCCCGAAAGGTCCTGCTTCTTTCTGAATCAGAATCTGATGCATTTGTAGCAAATCATCTCTTAGAATCATATGGAACTGTATTGAAGAATTTATTCAAACAACAAAAATAAACATTAAGAGAGAAAATTATCATCCCCTTGAGTACTGCTAGCAGTAGCCTCAAACAGTGCAGCTGTCGTGTTGATCCAGAAAGAATTCTAACTGGTTTACCTATTTCATAAAAAGTGACTTTCCCAACAAAAAGCAAGCTTTACTTAAATTTCCACAAACAAAATTTTAATTTGAGAAACTACACAAATTTTGATGAAAATACAATTGGGCATTGATTGGAGATACACCTTCATCTTGATCCATGGCATCTGCTTCATCCTCAGATGATGTCCAGCCTGAGCGTCTTGAAGTAGTTTTACTGGAAGAAGCCATGTCATTCAATGCAAAACATATTGCTTCTGCATTCACTGGATCAGCAGCCAACCCATCATCAAAGCTACCTCCTCGTATAGGAGACAATGATCCTAACATGATAAAATGTTGACAAAGAACCAATTAAAAAAGCAACTGACAAGTAACGCAGCCAGTTGTCTCTTTTCTGGGGTGACGAACATCACTAATACTCAACTTGCATGTCATGCAAGATAAATCATGAGCTTAGCAATAAGTCATATTCACACCAAATACAGGAACAAAAAGTTTCTAGATAATTGCAAATGAGAAAACCACTTCAAGTTGGTCACAAGGGCAGTGAGATAAATAGCTTAGCGGCGATTGACATTTATTCCATGATTGAAGCTTAAGATTGACAGATAACGAATTTTGACAGTTCAGGCACAATTTAGTCCTCCAAACACCATTTTCCTGAAAGTAAGCCCACTGATTTAACAATCTTATCCACTTACTGCCCTTTATGGTCAACTACCACGAATGTGTAAACCTAACATACCCTTAGAGACCTCTTAGGAGAAAACAGAAAAGAAATGGGGAGGGAGGGAGGGAGGGACGGGGACAGAGAGAGGGAGGGACGAGAAGAAGAAGAAGAAGCATTGAAAGAAGCAAGAATACTCAAACAAACGTACCATCATCATCAATCATAGGATGATATGGCGTCTTTGGTTCTGTAATCTTCTGTCTTACAGGCTTATTTGCTTCAATCTCCCCAAGATTGGCTTCATCCCATCTCACACGTCCCCTGGCACCAGAATGAACATGCTCAGATCACGATATATCTTGTTTAATATTTGAGAGACGTCCAAATGATGCAGACTTTCTCTTGGACAGTCATGAATACAATTCTAAAAACATTAAAAATCAGAATGGAGAAAAGTAAATGAACAGAATAGTCAATTCTTTGCCAACAGTACGCCAACAACAAGAAAACCTCCAAAAGAGTTATGTATGATCATATTCATTAGCCAGACTAGTACTACTTCTTTAACATAAGTTTCTGTTCGTCATGCACATTTGACCAAACTCAATTGATTGAACACAGCTCCATACCGTACAAAACTCAATAACAGGCTTGAAATATGTGCAATCAACTCAAGGAAAATAACTCGCCACTTGAAATTGAATGGGAGAGGAACAACAAAAGAATTATGAAATCTATCTTTAGAGATTTCAAGCCTCAATCATGGTGATATTTGTAAGCATAAAATGCAGCCAATAAGTAAAAGATATAGGAACCCCAGTAAGCAGAAAGCATACGGAAGGGGGAATTACCTCATTTCCGCAGTCAAAAGGAAATCTTGTACAAATCCCAGCACGGGTTCAACAGTTGACCGTCAAACAGCTAGCAGTGAACAGCAAAACAAATCTGGTAATAAGCTTTTTTGGCTCAAACAAGTAAAATTTCCTCCAAATTAGAAGTTCTGTAGCAAGTACAGACAAATTCAGATTTTAATCTCCATCCACATCAAGGGACCATAACAACATTTTCAGGCTACGGTAAAACATTTTTAGAACTCGGCTATTCTATTAGATGAAAAATGACTAATCACAAACGAAGCCCTAATGGTTACTTATAAATGGAACCAGAACCCCCGCCCCCCCAAAAAAAAAAAGCTAAAGAACTACTTACCAAACAAGATAATTTATTCAAAATCAAGAACAGACAACAAAGAATATCCGATTAAGCACTTCTTACGAAACATTCAATTCATTGACAATTTTCATTCAATGTTCAGGGGCCCAGGTGCATGAAATTCGGAACTTCCCGATATTGCGAGAGGTTCGCCAAAGTGAAAAAAGAAATAACCAAGCTTATGGCATGGCAATGCAGGGGGGCGGTTGGAAAAAAAAATGGAAGAAGGAGAAGACAGAGATCGTACCTTTGAAAAGATGAAGGAATGGTAGCTGTTCCCTTGCTTCCTCTTGCGAAAATGTATTTATGTCAATTGTTTGAGGAAAGCTGCTTGTTCTACGATTCCTTTAATACCCCTGCCACTTAGGTGTATTAGCAAATCGCCCTCAACATCGCCCCATCACGACCGACATCATCCTGGGCTTTTCTTTTTACTCAAACGAATGTCCTGATTTAAGTTGCTGCAATAATTTGCAAGCCTTTTTGTATAAGAGATCCGATTAATATTTTCCTTACTTTTAAATTTTTTTATTTCAACACTGCCACACACACACACATATAATTATTTTTAATTGTGTAATATGCATGTATTTAATGGTGTTCATTTAAAAAAGAAACTAGCATTCTTAACATTGACCAAAGAGTTGGACGGATGAAAGGAAGCTAGTATCCCTTTTTTACTAGGATTGGAAATTTGACAATAACTAATTATTTTTAAATTGTACATGCATCAACTTTTGTTTTTAAGTAAGAAATCCCAGCTACTTGACTTAATCATTCTCTCAAGTTTTAATTCCATTTATTTACTATTTATATCATATATTCATATGTAACGAGAGGGGAAGGAAAAAAAAAAGAAGAAATGAACACAATTGGCCAAAAACAACCGAGGTCATTAAACTTTAAAAAAAAAGGTCATTAAGCTTATTTGTTGTATCTATTAGTAGTATTTTTTTGAGTAAGTTTGACTAACTCCGGATGGAAAGAAATAGAAGAAATGGAAATAAAGAAAGATTGACTTTGTTTCATGCACTTAATTAATTAAATGTAACTAGTTAGTGTGTTTGGATCGAAGATTATTTCACTTTATTTACACACATTGATTTACTAGCATCATCAAAACATTTTTCAATCACCTTTTTATCTCACATATATTATCTCAAAAAAAGTGCTACAGTAAAAAAATCTCAAATAATTTACAATCCCAACACACTCAGTATGGCTGCTAGGCTAGTGGGAGCGGGGGCCTACCTATATACTCATATTAGAATTTTGTTAACGTAATTAAGGAAGTTTGGAATTGCGGTTGTTTATTCAAAAATACTTCACCAATAGAATTTTTAATAAAAACACTTATTAAATACTTAAATATTTAAAATAAATTGTTTGAATACATAGTTGAATAAGTATTTATTGTATTAAATAATATGTAATATAAAATATTAAAATATATTTATCTCTTTATTTAATTCATAATATAAGATAAAATAATTAAATTTAATATTTTATTTTTTAAAACATAAAAGCTATTCTAATAATATTTTTAACGCTAAAAAGTTAACTCTAATTTTACAGAACCAAATGCCTCAAAAGTTTTTGTAACATCCAAAAGCGTTTTTTCACCGAAAGTACCGCGATGTCAAACGAGGGTGAAAGAAGATGACGTGCAGCGCACTCTGTTCCACTCAATACGGGTCTGGGTCAAACGTCAAAACTCCGAGTGTTCGAGATTGGCAATTTGGCAGTTGGCACAAACCAGGGAGGGCATTGTGGGAAATAGACATGAAAAGCAACATGAACGCGAGAACAATGGGCCGAGAAAATTATTATGAACAAAATTCCGTAATAAGCAACAAAACCGGTGGGGGATTTGAAGCTCTTCAAACAAGAAGGGAAAGGGGTTATTAAAGAAATTAAAAATCGAGCTGAAAGAAAATTCCCAGATAGCTCTATTTGATTTGCAATCTCGCTCATTCTTCTTTTCCGCATACAGTAAGAACATCTTCTTCTCTTGTGCAGTAGTATTATAGTAATTGATTCTTTGATCCTTGATCTGGAGCTTTTTTTTTTCTTTCTGTTTTCGGTTTATTGAATTTCAAGTATTTTATCAGTAAATAAGTAGTGGGGTTATTTTGTATCGAGTGTTCCGGATTCAAGATCTTGTTTTCCAGTCGCATTAGTTATTGAGCCTTTGTCGGTTCTGTATCACAGGCCTGGGGAAGATCAGGTCCTTAAACTCAGGGGAAGATTCATCAACTTAACTACGAAAAACTGAGATATACTGATTTTTTTCTCCCTATTTTCTTCGAAGGATATATCTAACCTAGATTGGTGGAATATATTGTGGCGAGGTTAGTGTGAGCATATACATATTGATGGCGTTTTGGACCCATCTGCTGTTAATTGTTGCTCAATATGGAATACAGATATGAATTTCATTGGAGGCAGCTATAATTGGGATTCCAGCTCTTTGCCGCTACACACACAGCATCTCGCAATATTTCTTTTATATCTCATAACTTTCTAATGATTTAATTCTTTGAAACTAGTGATCTCACTGACATTTAAGTTGTTCTAGGAGATATGCGAAATGCTTACTCCTTCATGGTACTGAATGGTGGGTTGAAGCAAATTGTGTTTCTTTCAAGTTTTCTGCCTTGGGTCTCTTTTTTTCTCTGTGTCTCTATGAACTCTTTCATTCGCAATTGATGCAGGAAAAAGAGTCTTACAGAAATAATTATAAAATAAAAATTTTGCCAATCAGCATGTTTTTCCCTTTCCTTTCTCTTGCTGACACCTGTTTGTCTATTTCTCATCCTTTTTTTTTAATTATTGGTTATTGTATCGATATCTTCCTTCTCTGTCTCAGGATATTTTTATTGATGGCTAGAAAATGAAGTTATCTGGAACCTACTGAGAGTTGAGTAGAATGCTTGATAGAGACAATATAACAAGTCAGAGATGTTTTCATTGTTTTATGGACTTTGGAAGTACATGTTCAGCAAAACAGAGTTTCATGTTCTTATTCTTGGAATTGACAAGGCTGGGAAAACGGTAATATCCTAACTAGTTTTCTTGCTTGTTGCATGCAGCTTAATTTTATACCTCTTGAATTCTTTATTTTTCTAATGCTACATAACGTTAAGCAAGCTAAGTTTTTCCATCTTACAACTGCACTTTGCATTTCTTCCACCTTTACATTTTTGTGATTGTATATTACCAGATTTCTTGAAGTTGAAAAAGTTGCCTCTGACTTCTACACTAAGCTTCAGTGAGAAGTGTCTTGTTTATATTTTGTTTAAATGCAAAGGGAACTTCATTATGTTTTAAGAATTTTACCATAAATGTGCCTGAGTTGCCTTCTCCTCTGTGCTCTCCTATTCATTTATTAATACGCATGGACAATGTCTGCTTGTACTTTTGATGCACTTTTACCCATACGAATTACTATGGATCAGTCTTATGAAATTATGTCTGATTATTATTAGTATTACTATTTATCTTTGATATGTTTAGACACTACTGGAGAAACTGAAGTCCCAATATTCAAATTTGGAAGGCCTTCCTCCTGATCGTATTGTTCCAACGGTGGGACTTAATATTGGTCGAGTTGAAGTTTCAAACACAAAACTTGTCTTTTGGGACCTGGGAGGACAGGTATTGAAACATAAGTTTCTGGTCTTCAATTGCATTAGTTTTCAGGCAAATGTGTATTCCACATTTTGAAATTTCTGTCTAGTAATAATAGAAGCTAGTTCTGTAGCACATCTCGCTAACTAAATAAAAAGCTATAACTGTGACAGTATTATCACTGTTGTCCCTGTGTGATGTTGCAAAACAGACTAATTGTCTTAAAATCTCCTTCTGCTGTATGATTATTAGGGAAAACATCTTTTCCCGTTGTTTTTGAACCATCATTTCTGGCATATAAAAGCCCTTTCTACTTAAACCACTTTGTGAGGTCCGTGAACTTGCCGTCTTTCAAACTGAGGAATTGGGTACTGATGTGTGATTGTCATGTTACATCAGCCTGGTCTTCGATCAATTTGGGAGAAATATTATGAGGAGGCACATGCAGTAGTATACGTTGTTGATGCTGCCTGTCCTTCACGGTTTGAAGATTCTAAGTCAGCACTTGGTAAGCAGTGTAGATCAAGTTAAATTAGTGAAATGTAACTTTTTGCATGTCATCATTACCATTTGTCGCTTGAGTTAGGATCTTCATTTTATGTTCTAATGTGCTCTGCTTCGTGCACAATGTGATGAACAGAAAAGGTTCTTAGGCATGAAGATTTGCAAGGAGCCCCACTTCTCATATTAGCAAACAAGCAGGTATTACTGTTTTTCACACCTTTATGCCTTTGTATAACCTCATTTGCAAAATGAAGAAAAGAACACGAAATATTGTTCACAAAAACTTTTTTCCCTCCTCCTTTGTGATGTACGTGTTACTGTATAGAGAATTAGTGCTGCATCACATTACCAATATATTTGTTGTTATGGGCTTTCCAAACATTCTTATTTCCTTTCTTTGATAATTGAAAAGGACGGAAAGGATGTTCTCGGTTCTTTCCTATGTGGAATGTTCTTTGCTCATTTGGTCGTAACCTGTGATATAAACATTTTGAATGCGCAAAAAGATAAATATTTATGATGATCTCTTTGTATATTCTTCCTTCACTTGATTAGTTGTGAAAGAAATTGAGGCATCTTGTACAATTACCAAAAGGTTTGCTATCAGTTCTCTTGTTCTTTGAAGCAATTGTTGCTAATTAAGATGCAAGATCTGCATTGCAGGATCTTGCGCAGGCAGTAACAGCTGAAGAAGTTGCGCGGTATCTAGATCTCAAGAAATTGGATGAACGAGTTTATACTTTTCAAGCTGTTTCTGCATATGATGGGTAAGTATAAACTGCTGGATTTAATTGTCCTAGAGTCCCAATTGGAAGCTTTGTGCTGCTTGTGGTGACGTACAAGAAAATGTGTACTTCGTGTGCTTCTTGTACATTAAAGGTTCTCATTCTAGAGTTCGTCATTGATTACAGGACAGGGATTAAAGAAAGCGTAGACTGGCTAGTAGATGTCATGGAGAGAAGTAAGAGAACTGAAATGTTAAGAGCTCGTGCTAGCGTAGGAATTTCTGGCCCTGCATAGAGATTAATTCTACCATTACAATTTATTTTAGCAATGTTTTGTAACTTAAGTAAATAGGGATTCAGCTCGGATCCTTCAGGGATTCGAGCTGGTCCTCACCAATTGATACATCTCCATTGCAAGCTGCAAATTCTTCTTGATGGAAGTTCCCATTCGCCTGGAATTTTGCTTCTTATTGTTCGTAAGAATGGCATACATGATTGTTGTGAAATTAGCTGTAAAACAACCCTACTTTTCTATACAGAATTGCTTCATCTGGGCTTTTACGGTTTTTTAACGATACTTTGCTATTGGTGTACCTGTCTGCGTTTAATTGGTGTCTAGTGTTGCTGTTTATGCTTTTCCTCTTTATTGGAATCCTCGGTGGCACCTGATAGTGCAAGTTGTATTTTGGTGGATTGAATTTGAAAGAGAGGTATCAATTGGACTTTTCGAGCTCTTGCTAAAGCTCGGCTTATAAATTATATGAATTTTTGGATTTCGAACTTTAGGGACTGTTTGATTTAGGAGTTTTGGTACTTGGAATTACAATAATTCCAATACTGTGCTCTTGGTCCAGTGTAATAGGAATTGACCAAAATCCTTATTAGTGGGGGAATTATTCCATTTTCCTTTCCAATTCCAAAGCAAGAACCAGGCGCCCCCTTAGAGTTTCAAGCTCATGTTAAAAAGTTCAAGTTCAATTCATATTATCATTTGAGTTTTAAGTTCAAATCGGGTTTGATGAAAATTCATAATTATATATAATATATATTTTATAATTATAAATTTATTTATGAATTATTAATATTTTATGTTGTATTATGGAGTGCTAACCAATCCGAGTGTTTACCGCCCCACTTTTTAAATTATTAAAGTCGCCAAAAAATAGAAATACATAATTTCTGGCTTATTCTTATAAAATTTGATCTGATCAAATGAATTTGTAAGAACACCCAAACCACCATGCACTTCATCCCGAACCCCCAACTTATCATGGAGGATTCTTGATGTTTGAAATTGTCCATTAAGGTCCATTGGAATTTAAGTGCTTTCATGTCCTCAACTGCTCGTGGGCCTCATCTTCATTCTATTGTGTATAATTATAAATTATAGATATTATTATATAGTATATTATATTACATATATAAATATACTTATATATGAGTCGGACTTTAATCGAACTTATGCCTAATATGATTTAAACTTAGCTTATATTTAATTTATGCCTAATATTTAAACCTGAGTTCTAGCCAACCCAATTCAAATTTAGACTCAATGAACTTGTTGTTTTGGATCGAGCTGAGTCTAGCTCAAATTGGCCCGAACCATTAACAATCCCCTGTAGGTAAATGTTGCTGTGTCGCATGCAAGATGAAGGGATTGGTAATTTGACTAACTCAATTCATTTAAAATTGCACAACACATTTCCGCTCCCAATTTCAATGATGAGAAACCCCGATGGTATATTTTATCAACAGAGATTTTATACTCAACCAAACATGGATACTAGAATTCGAAACGATTAGTGTGGGCTCGAGGATTAATTTTATACTCAACGAAACATCAATACTAGATTTCAAAACAAATAGTATGGGCTCGAGGAAAAATAGGAAGTAATTATAGAGCAGAGCATCTTTCTTTTTATTTTTATCATTTAATTCGCTTCATCGTATTCGTAATTTATATCTCTTTCCTTATATCAAACGGTATAAAAAAAAAATGTACCATCCCAAACAGAAACCAGTTTATGACAAGAGAATGAACAGTTTCTGTGATGATCAAGAAGGAAGTTACACAAGCACTAGAGGATTGAAACTGAACTTTTGCCACTAACTACTCTTTTTTTTTTCAAGTGCTTCTCAAGAAGGCAACAGGAAAATCAAATTCCCTCGCTTCTCCACGAGCGCAAAGCAGGATACGATGGTAATTCAGGCAAAGGTATATCCACAATTTGGCGCAAGGGAACTTGGCGTACTGATTTTTCCCATGGCAACAGTTTGAGGTCCTGAATTTAGCACCGAAGCATATGAGGAAAGAGATGTCAAACACTTTATTCCGTTGAATAGATTGATCTAGAATTCTGAGTTGGGAAATATTAGATAATGCAAGTTTGATTTATTACCAGAGATGAGCGCCTTTGGTCTGGTCTTGAACAATATCTTGTGGCGAATAATTCCAATGACAGCCAATTGTACCCTTGAATTTGACGGAGAAGCAATATCCCCTCCACTATCCTTCTCTTCCTCTCCCTCTCCTTCAACCACATCCTCATCTGAGACCCTAGTTTTCTTCAACACCAAAATAGGCTTCTTCAGGGGCACCTTCGTCCCCGTCAACTCGTGGTACCCTACTGTAAACGTGTAACTTTCCTACAAACCCACCGAAACAAGTTTCACAGATATGCTACGAGAAGCTAGAAGCGAGGGAAAAAAAAAGAAGAGAAAAATTCAGAAAATTGTCATGGTTAAAAATGAAGGCTGACAGGCCAGAAAAGGAATTAATTAATTGAAAAGGGAAACGGTGGGGAATTGGGAAACCTGAGACGAGGGTCGGCAGAGAAGGCCGATATGGAGATTGCGGAGGCGATCTTGAAAGGAGGGCTGGGCCTCAACCACGCCTTGGAGTTCCAGAATTGCCCATTCCGGGCAATTGCCTTGACCGCAGCTGCACTTCACCTTTATCTGCATCCCCCGTGCGATTACCCAACGGATGAATTGAATTCAAGCAGTGGGGGTGGATTTTTTTTTTGGGCTGTCAAAAAATGGCAGGTTGAAGGAGTAGTAAGTAACGAGGAAAGGTTGGAGGACAGACGGCTAGTGACCAGTGAGAGAAAATTAGGAGGGAAAACAATATGGATTTGGCGGCAAAAGGGCGGGCCATCCATCGATCTGGAACATCTTCTCTCAGCGGAACCGTGTCGTTCCACGCGCCACGGATGAATCAACTTATAACAAAGGGATAATTTCGCAAAGCTCCCTTGAGTTTCGAACAATTTTTGCTTTTGGCACACTTTACGTGTGTACTATTTTTGAATGTGTACAGACAAAAGGATATATATATATATATATGTGTATATAAGAGTAATAATCATTTGGAGACATTTATTTGATGAATTTGAAGTCTTGCATGCGGGAGCAACAATCACTTGGCATAGTTGTGGAGAAAGGTTGAAATTTTTAAGAAAAAGTTGATTGAATAGAGAATAATCACAAAAGACTATTAACAAATGATTTGGAATGTTAAAACAAATATGTGATGTACTAGATGAACATCTAGGTATATAGAGACTTTATTATTGTAGAGATATCACATAGCATTTGAAAAATTATAAGTTTTTATTGGGATTGGGAGATCCTTTAAGAAAATTTATTTTATAATTTGGACAAAAAATGTAAAAAATGCACAACTTATGAATAATTTACAAAACATGTAAAATCATTCACAATAATATATAAATGACTTTTACTTTTCCCATCTTGAGAGAATTTCAAATTAATTTTTTTAGCCATCTCAAATAAGTTATAAATACAATTTTAAACACTTTTCCTTTTTCTTTTTAATTTCCAAGCTAGCCATATGGATAAAAAAAAGCAAAATGCTAAATAATTTATAAATTTTCTTAAATTGACTCAAAATAGCTTACATAAAAGGAAATATTTCTTTATTTGGTAACCTAAAAGATACCTAATTAACATATCAAACAAATAAAGGTGGATCTAACATTAAAGTTTTAAAATCATAATCAACCCTCTAAATTGCAACACCTTAGTAAAAGAAATCTACCCTTCCATCAAAATATTGATCCACTATTATATTTCCAAATAATTGAATCCTAAAGAAAACCAAAAAAATTCTTTTTCTAGTTTGAAAACATTGTAGATAAAAGTTTCTTTTTTTTTTGTATACATCTTCATACTTTTGTCTTTGCTTTTTACTTTTGATTAGTATACTTTTTATTTCGTAATAGTGAGGCAACCAAAGGGCAACGTTGGGGATAAACTATGTTCTCTTTCTTAAAATGAGTATTTTAATAGTATATTTTGAATTGGGTTTAAATATTACAAATATTTGAAAATAAAGGAGCTAACTGAAATTTTGAAACCTCAAAATGTTAAGTGATATTGTTAGAGGCTTCTGAAATTATCCCTATAACAAATGCCAAGGAATGGCTCTTCTTTTGTCCTTTTTACTCTTTTTGTTCTACATCTTTAATTTCTTGTTTACGTCACGAGTTCCTTATATGGTGTTTTTCTTGTTTATTTCACTTATTTTCCTTGACGAGTACCCTACCGGACGCGCAGTTGAACGTACAAATTCCTCTCACGTAGCAATTGATTTGAAGGAGAGCTTTAAAATTACTACACAAAACGCTTAACACACGATAATGAGCTTGGCTGAATACCATGGCGACATAACCACTATCTCAGTTATGGTAGATAGAAGTTTTCTCTAACGTCCTCTCCCGGGAAGGAGAGAAAATTGAAGATACAACAGTTATCAGGAAAGAAGAGAGCAACAGATTGTTTGTACAACTAAAGCTTTTCCAAGGTCACAACAGTCAACAACACAATGATCTACACATGCAAAGCAAGAGACCCTCCACATGATGCATCTAAGGTCTAAAGACACTTAACCATAACTACAGACCCAAGGGGCATGGCAAACGACATGACCCCCAACCTACCTCTACACAGACCCATTTAACTAAAGACGGACTAAACTAGAAGCCTTCAAAGCCTTTGCTTATGAACGGGGAACTCTGCTACACTAGAATGCCTAGATGAAACACTGGCATGGCTAACTCCAGCTGACATAGAATTATTTGTTAAGCCACTCTCTATGGTTTCTGATGAGTTATGTGGTGGCTGCCGCTGTATGGTCTCCATATTTGTATCAATCTCACCAGTTAGCGTCTTCACCGCAAACTCAAAGCATGGGTCTGACCATATGTCCTTAGAAGGCGAGTCCATACAGGAACCAGGAACTGCATCAGGCAAATTTGATGAAGACCCCTGATTCATAGAAACCTTGGTCTCATCTCCTATTGGTATTGCACCCATAAGAGTTTTGATGGCAAATTCAATGCATGGATCCTGGCACAAATCCTTCAGACAAATCCCAAGAGGCGCTTCTGGCTTCTCATCACCCTTACAATCAGCAACCCCCAGCTTCACAAGCTCTTCTGGGAAAGTAACATCTCTGGGAGGCAAAGCATCAACGCTGTCTTGCTTACTAT
This sequence comes from Coffea eugenioides, assembly GCF_003713205.1. Classification (NCBI taxonomy): domain Eukaryota; kingdom Viridiplantae; phylum Streptophyta; class Magnoliopsida; order Gentianales; family Rubiaceae; genus Coffea; species Coffea eugenioides. The sequence goes on along the minus strand of NC_040036.1, from coordinate 2,796,621 downwards.
CAGCAGCTTCGGTCCCAGTTGTCACCCTTTCAACTTGTTCCTGTACATCAGCTAAGTTGTCACCTTTGTCAGCACAATTGACTTCTGTCTCAGTCATCTGTCTTCCTGCAGCTCGACGAACTCGAGTATGTGAATTTGACTCCAGTGAGAGATTAACTCTAACGCCAGCAAGTCTTTTTGAAGTTCTGCGAGGCAAATCAGCCCCCTTCTTGTCATTCAATTTTCTCTTCTTGCGGTTGGTTGCTTGCAAACCAATTCCTGTATGTGAATTTTCAACAAGGACCTCAGTTACAGTAGTACTTTCAGAAGAGCTTTCCTTCTTTTCTCTCTCTTTTAACTTATTGGCCTCTGGCAGGTTATCATTATCGATAGCAGCAGTTTCTGCAGGATCAGCACGTTCCAAAAGAAACATATGGTTAAGCAGATGCAGCAAACGAGCTTCACATATTAAAGTGTCATAAAGACATCTATTTAACTGCTACACATACACAGCTGTTTTTCTAATAGCAAAGGTGGTGCATGCTTAATGGTGTATTTTACTCCACCCGTCCCCCCAACTCCCCACCAAAAATTAGAAAATAATAGTCAGAAAGCATTTGCACTACTTTAACTTAAAAGAGTAATGGACCATAAGAGGAGAGTCTACATGTCCACAATCAACAGATAACTCAGAAATTTTATACAGTCGGCGTTGCCAACTGTGAAACAAAAAGGAATGTGAAGCACCTGATTTCTGAATTTCATTCCCAATAAACTGTTTCTCTGCTTTGCTGTCAGCTGTTCTCTTCTCTTCAATTTCAACAGAAGACTGAGGCAAAGAAATACCACAAACTTATGACCATTTTCAAGAATTCACGCATCACTAAGGAAGAAGAAGAAAAAGAGCAATAAAGGTTTCACAAGGGGACGCTATTTTGAGAAATAATGCACTTTGTATGACAGTTTGATCTGTTATTATCCCCTACAGAAGGGAAGAGATCAAAAGTTGCTGCGATTTCTGAAGCTACAAATATACAGTGTGTTAAAAGATGTAATGAAGATCAAAATTCATCCACCATCGAACAGCTAGATAACCAAAGAAACACCACCAAATAGGGAAGCAGATGGATCCAAAACATCATTAAGCCCATAAATCAAAAGAAAATGTAGCCTTTTACTACCCATAAAAATTTTATAAGAAACACGTAAAATAAAAAATTAATCACCAAAAAAAACTCAGAGAGCTCTCCTGAGCATTTTACCATTAAAAGCAAGGAACCATTAAAAAGACAGCTCAGTTGGAGCCAAAATAGTGGAATGCAGAAAATAAATGCACCAGAACTTTAAAAGTGCTTTCTCTGCAACTGAAACCTCTTGCACCTAAGTGCGACTTTCAGTTATATAATCATTTACATCAATTTTCTCGGCTTGTGCTCTCAAGGAAACTAGCTAATTGTCTCATCAAACGGCATCTGTCTCTCCAATTCAAATGAACAAAGGTTTAATCCAGTAAAGAAAAGTACAGGAAAAGAAAGGGAGCAACTCACTGGTAAAGAATTATCTCTTGACTCCAGGTTGATAGAGCTTTGTTCATTGGCCTTTGATGCCAGCCCTACCATCTTTCCAGTATCCAGGTAGCGGAAAACTTCCTTCATAGAGCGGAAGAGATGACCACTTTCAGGATCAATGTAGTACTGGAGAAGTTAAGCATCAATGACAGTCAATACAATTCCCAGCATGAGTATAACTGAATACATATTAAGCCAAGAGTCAAGACTCAACAATGTCAAGAATAGCAAATATACCCGAGTATCTCAACAAGTTGAGTTGTTTAAGTCTATAGTAACTAATAAATATTGACAACCATCACAGCAACATTTCAAGCCAAGCATTTGACGTTGAAAAGGAGAGAGAGAAAGTTACTGGAGACACAGTACCGGATCTCTCCTGATTTTATTACCCTTCTGCGTAACTCTTGTTTCTTTGATCCAGCCTGCAGGTAATCCTTCTACAGCTTCCTCCTTCACAACAAACTAAATTTGGTAACAGTCAAAAACCTTGCTAAAATGGAGTAGTAGACTTAATAAGATCCATTAAATTTTAAGAAACAAGAAACAAAAACAGGGCAATAACGGTTTTACAAACTTTTATTGCAGGACGGCTGCTGATGCTTTTGTTCTGAGTCTCCTCATGTACAGGTTGGCTGACTCTGACATCCTTGAGATAGCGAAGAACTTCAGGCTTGGAATAGAATTTTCGTTCATTTGAGGGATCAACATAACACTGGAATAGATCAATACCACTATTTTCAGTATAATATAAAAGTTAAAAAGGAAAAAAAAAAAAGAAGCAAAATCTCTGATGGTTCTCTCTTTCAAAGATTCATCAGTTAAAACAGAGAAAATTTCTGCTATCATTAGGAAGAAAAAATAAATGGGACAAGTTTCATGCCAAGTAAGATCCTTATGAACTCAAAAATTTAGAATATAAAGTTCATAGAGCCATTAATGCAATAACCAAAACAAATAATCTTCATAGCTTGACATCTCAAGAGGAATTAATAATCAATAACCAACTCAGTTTTGATAACTGAAACTTTTAGCCCTGCCTTCCCTTTGTCCCTCCTCCTTCGAAACTGAGTAATCAGTTTACGCTTGTCTCCATTTCTATCATATGCTCTATATCTATCCTCACTCTTATAAATGGCAACTCAAAAGATTCCAAGACATGCCTGCAACTGGAAATTTCTTTGCTTACCATAGATAATGTAGCGCCTACTATAGCTTACATGGAAAAACGTGATTTCTAGGTTTTAAGTTGGGTGATCCTCAGAAATTGAAAATGACGGGCATGGTTTGCCACCCTTATGAATTGTCATGCTGTTTTTTGGTACAAATTAGCAATAGGTGAATCTGTTAGATACAGTGGGGCCTCGGGAATTTCGAACCAACGGCAATGTATTTCCAACGGTAACTGTAGCACTACATTAGGAGAAGCTCATGGGACACATGCTCGGGTTATCCTTTCAAGTAACACCACGAAGGAATTTCTCCTAAAGAAAGAGTATGTGAATGTTCAAAAGGGCAAAAGGAAATCCCTAACCTAGAACACTCAACACATGCATTGACTTCTGTCTTATGATATAACGAGTCATTAAACCAAAGCAGATTCCAGGCAAAGTAGATCCCTAATAATAATCTTTTCTGGAATAGAACTGCACCAAGACGCAGTAGCTCCAAACTTGGAGCTGTGAAAATACAAGTAACAAGCAGCTTTAGAACAAGAAAGCAAAGGCTAAACGCATGATACATGCAGCATTCCATCCCATAAATGATCTCTGTTTTTTTTTTCTTTCTTTTTCCGCCCCTCGTTCTGGTCATTGAATATAACGCATTTTGGGTACAAAATCTTTTCGATTGATTCTGCTGGCAAAATTTCCCTTTGGAACTTGCTGCAAACTCCTAGCCTATATTCTTGGTTTAGATTTCAACTTAAATGGAAGAACCGCCCAACTCAACAATTTAAATCTCGCTACATTGGTATAGGTAGGGCTATAAATCCATTAACTTGCACATGCAATCAGAGGCTTCAAGCAATCGTGGTTTTCTCTAACATGCAAGGAGGATCAAGCCACATTTGCACCAACTAATTCATCAGATTGATCAAATCAAAGCAGTAGGAGCCTAGGAGGGCTTAAATAACAAAATTGTACTATTTGTTATGTAGAAACAAATGTTTTTAAAAAAGAAAGGTCCAGAATTGCAGCAAACAGGCAGAATTATCAAAACCCCAATTTGGTGAACATATCAAGGCCAAGACAAAAAATGAACAAAAGAAAAAATGTGAAATATATATATATAAAGGCCCTTTTTTTTTGTTTTGTTTTTGTGGGGGGGGGCGGGGAGAGGGAGGTGTGGAAGCAGGTAAAACTTGAAGCCAGGTAGAGTAGTAGAAACCTTGTCTTTCTTTCCAGTCTTGCGGACTCTAACGTCGACCTTCCAACCAGCAGGGAGCCAGTCATCGGACGACTTCTCGGTAGAACCGTCCGATGAACTGAGCTCCGCTGCTGGTTGGAAGGTAGAGAGGGTTTAGAGTCCGCAAGATGGAAGGAAAGACAAGGTTCTACTACTTCTAACCTGGGCATTTCAAGTTTTACCTGCGCCACACTCCTCTCCCGCCCCCCCCACATAAAACAAACAAAAAAAAGGGCTTTATAATACTATATATTTCAGCATTTTCTTTGTTCATTTTTGTCTTGGCCTTGATATGTTTCACCATTGGGGTTTTGAATAATTCTGGTCCATGTTGCTGCAATTCTGGACCTTTCTTTTTAAAAACATTTGTTCTCTACATAATACAAATAGTAAGCAAGTTGTTATTTAAGCCCTCCTAGGCTCCTACTGCTTTGATTTGATCAATCTGATGAATTAGTTGGTGCAAATGTGGTTTGATCCTCCTTGCATGTTAGAGAAAACCACGATTGCTTGAAGCCTCTGATTGCATGTGCAAGTTAATGGATTTATAGCCCTACCTATACCAATGTAGCGAGATTTAAATGGTTGAGTTGGGCGGTTCTTCCATTTAAGTTGAAATCTAAACCAAGAATATAGGCTAGGAGTTTGCAGCAAGTTCCAAAGGGAAATTTTGCCAGCAGAATCAATCGAAAAGATTTTGTACCCAAAATGCGTTATATTCAATGACCAGAACGAGGGGCGGAAAAAGAAAGAAAAATATAACAGAGATATTTATGGGATGGAATGCTGCATGTATCATGGTTTTAGCTTTGGCTTTCTTGTTTCTAAAGCTGTCTGTTACTTGTATTTCACAGCTCCGTTTGGGAGCTTACTGCGTCTTGGTGCAGTTCTATCCGAAAAGATGATTGTATGGGATCTACTTTACAAACTGGATGCGCTGTTGGGTTTAATGACTCGTTAGATATCATATGAGTCACAGAAGTCAATGCATGTGTGAGTGTTCAGGTTAAGGATGTCCTTATTATGCCCTTTTGAACATTTCACATAACTCTTGTCTTTAGGAGAAATTCTTCGTGGTGTTACTTGAAAGGATAAACAGATGCATGTGTCCCATGACTTCCTCGCTAATGTAGGTGCACAGTACCGTGGAAATACATTGCCGTTGGTTCGAATTCCCCGAGGCACCAACTGTAGTTCTAACAATTCACCTATGCTAAATTTGTACAAAAAACAAGCATGACAAATTTAAAGGTGGCAAACCATGCCCGTGATTTTCAATTTCTGGAGGCTCACCCAATTAAACCTAAAAAAAATTTCACGTTTTTCCATGTAAGTTATAGTAGGCGCTACATTATCTATGGTAAGCAAAGAAATTTCCAGTTGCAGGCATGTCTTGGAATCTTTTGAGTTGCCATTTATAAGAGTGAGGATAGATATAGAGCATATGATAGAAATGGAGACAAGCGTAAACTGATTACTCAGTTTCGAAGGAGGAGGGACAAAGGGAAGGCAGAGCTAAAAGTTTCAGTTATCAAAACTGAGTTGGTTATTGATTATTAATTCCTCTTGAGATGTCAAGCTATGAAGATTATTTGTTTTGGTTATTGCATTAATGGCTCTATGAACTTTATATTCTAAATTTTTGAGTTCATAAGGATCTTACTTGGCATGAAACTTGTCCCATTTATTTTTTCTTCCTAATGATAGCAGAAATTTTCTGTGTTTTAACTGATGAATCTTTGAAAGAGAGAACATCAGAGATTTTGCTTTTTTTTTTTTTTCCTTTTTAACTTTTATATTATACTGAAAATAGTGGTATTGATCTATTCCAGTGTTATGTTGATCCCTCAAATGAACGAAAATTCTATTCCAAGCCTGAAGTTCTTCGCTATCTCAAGGATGTCAGAGTCAGCCAACCTGTACATGAGGAGACTCAGAACAAAAGCATCAGCAGCCGTCCTGCAATAAAAGTTTGTGAAACCGTTATTGCCCTGTTTTTGTTTCTTGTTTCTTAAAATTTAATGGATCTTATTAAGTCTACTACTCCATTTTAGCAAGGTTTTTGATTGTTACCAAATTTAGTTTGTTGTGAAGGAGGAAGCTGTAGAAGGATTACCTGCAGGCTGGATCAAAGAAACAAGAGTTACGCAGAAGGGTAATAAAATCAGGAGAGATCCGGTACTGTGTCTCCAGTAACTTTCTCTCTCTCCTTTTCAACGTCAAATGCTTGGCTTGAAATGTTGCTGTGATCGTTGTCAATATTTATTAGTTACTATAGACTTAAACAACTCAACTTGTTGAGATACTCGGGTATATTTGCTATTCTTGACATTGTTGAGTCTTGACTCTTGGCTTAATATGTATTCAGTTATACTCATGCTGGGAATTGTATTGACTGTCACTGATGTTTAACTTCTCCAGTACTACATTGATCCTGAAAGTGGTCATCTCTTCCGCTCTATGAAGGAAGTTTTCCGCTACCTGGATACTGGAAAGATGGGAGGGCTGGCATCAAAGGCCAATGAGCAAAGCTCTATCAACCTGGAGTCAAGAGATAATTCTTTACCAGTGAGTTGCTCCCTTTCTTTTCCTGTACTTTTCTTTACTGGATTAAACCTTTGTTCATTTGAATTGGAGAGACAGATGCCGTTTGATGAGACAATTAGCTAGTTTCCTTGAGAGCACAAGCCGAGAAAATTGATGTAAATGATTATATAACTGAAAGTCGCACTTAGGTGCAAGAGGTTTCAGTTGCAGAGAAAGCACTTTTAAAGTTCTGGTGCATTTATTTTCTGCATTCCACTATTTTGGCTCCAACTGAGCTGTCTTTTTAATGGTTCCTTGCTTTTAATGGTAAAATGCTCAGGAGAGCTCTCTGAGTTTTTTTTGGTGATTAATTTTTTATTTTACGTGTTTCTTATAAAATTTTTATGGGTAGTAAAAGGCTACATTTTCTTTTGATTTATGGGCTTAATGATGTTTTGGATCCATCTGCTTCCCTATTTGGTGGTGTTTCTTTGGTTATCTAGCTGTTCGATGGTGGATGAATTTTGATCTTCATTACATCTTTTAACACACTGTATATTTGTAGCTTCAGAAATCGCAGCAACTTTTGATCTCTTCCCTTCTGTAGGGGATAATAACAGATCAAACTGTCATACAAAGTGCATTATTTCTCAAAATAGCGTCCCCTTGTGAAACCTTTATTGCTCTTTTTCTTCTTCTTCCTTAGTGATGCGTGAATTCTTGAAAATGGTCATAAGTTTGTGGTATTTCTTTGCCTCAGTCTTCTGTTGAAATTGAAGAGAAGAGAACAGCTGACAGCAAAGCAGAGAAACAGTTTATTGGGAATGAAATTCAGAAATCAGGTGCTTCACATTCCTTTTTGTTTCACAGTTGGCAACGCCGACTGTATAAAATTTCTGAGTTATCTGTTGATTGTGGACATGTAGACTCTCCTCTTATGGTCCATTACTCTTTTAAGTTAAAGTAGTGCAAATGCTTTCTGACTATTATTTTCTAATTTTTGGTGGGGAGTTGGGGGGACGGGTGGAGTAAAATACACCATTAAGCATGCACCACCTTTGCTATTAGAAAAACAGCTGTGTATGTGTAGCAGTTAAATAGATGTCTTTATGACACTTTAATATGTGAAGCTCGTTTGCTGCATCTGCTTAACCATATGTTTCTTTTGGAACGTGCTGATCCTGCAGAAACTGCTGCTATCGATAATGATAACCTGCCAGAGGCCAATAAGTTAAAAGAGAGAGAAAAGAAGGAAAGCTCTTCTGAAAGTACTACTGTAACTGAGGTCCTTGTTGAAAATTCACATACAGGAATTGGTTTGCAAGCAACCAACCGCAAGAAGAGAAAATTGAATGACAAGAAGGGGGCTGATTTGCCTCGCAGAACTTCAAAAAGACTTGCTGGCGTTAGAGTTAATCTCTCACTGGAGTCAAATTCACATACTCGAGTTCGTCGAGCTGCAGGAAGACAGATGACTGAGACAGAAGTCAATTGTGCTGACAAAGGTGACAACTTAGCTGATGTACAGGAACAAGTTGAAAGGGTGACAACTGGGACCGAAGCTGCTGATAGTAAGCAAGACAGCGTTGATGCTTTGCCTCCCAGAGATGTTACTTTCCCAGAAGAGCTTGTGAAGCTGGGGGTTGCTGATTGTAAGGGTGATGAGAAGCCAGAAGCGCCTCTTGGGATTTGTCTGAAGGATTTGTGCCAGGATCCATGCATTGAATTTGCCATCAAAACTCTTATGGGTGCAATACCAATAGGAGATGAGACCAAGGTTTCTATGAATCAGGGGTCTTCATCAAATTTGCCTGATGCAGTTCCTGGTTCCTGTATGGACTCGCCTTCTAAGGACATATGGTCAGACCCATGCTTTGAGTTTGCGGTGAAGACGCTAACTGGTGAGATTGATACAAATATGGAGACCATACAGCGGCAGCCACCACATAACTCATCAGAAACCATAGAGAGTGGCTTAACAAATAATTCTATGTCAGCTGGAGTTAGCCATGCCAGTGTTTCATCTAGGCATTCTAGTGTAGCAGAGTTCCCCGTTCATAAGCAAAGGCTTTGAAGGCTTCTAGTTTAGTCCGTCTTTAGTTAAATGGGTCTGTGTAGAGGTAGGTTGGGGGTCATGTCGTTTGCCATGCCCCTTGGGTCTGTAGTTATGGTTAAGTGTCTTTAGACCTTAGATGCATCATGTGGAGGGTCTCTTGCTTTGCATGTGTAGATCATTGTGTTGTTGACTGTTGTGACCTTGGAAAAGCTTTAGTTGTACAAACAATCTGTTGCTCTCTTCTTTCCTGATAACTGTTGTATCTTCAATTTTCTCTCCTTCCCGGGAGAGGACGTTAGAGAAAACTTCTATCTACCATAACTGAGATAGTGGTTATGTCGCCATGGTATTCAGCCAAGCTCATTATCGTGTGTTAAGCGTTTTGTGTAGTAATTTTAAAGCTCTCCTTCAAATCAATTGCTACGTGAGAGGAATTTGTACGTTCAACTGCGCGTCCGGTAGGGTACTCGTCAAGGAAAATAAGTGAAATAAACAAGAAAAACACCATATAAGGAACTCGTGACGTAAACAAGAAATTAAAGATGTAGAACAAAAAGAGTAAAAAGGACAAAAGAAGAGCCATTCCTTGGCATTTGTTATAGGGATAATTTCAGAAGCCTCTAACAATATCACTTAACATTTTGAGGTTTCAAAATTTCAGTTAGCTCCTTTATTTTCAAATATTTGTAATATTTAAACCCAATTCAAAATATACTATTAAAATACTCATTTTAAGAAAGAGAACATAGTTTATCCCCAACGTTGCCCTTTGGTTGCCTCACTATTACGAAATAAAAAGTATACTAATCAAAAGTAAAAAGCAAAGACAAAAGTATGAAGATGTATACAAAAAAAAAAGAAACTTTTATCTACAATGTTTTCAAACTAGAAAAAGAATTTTTTTGGTTTTCTTTAGGATTCAATTATTTGGAAATATAATAGTGGATCAATATTTTGATGGAAGGGTAGATTTCTTTTACTAAGGTGTTGCAATTTAGAGGGTTGATTATGATTTTAAAACTTTAATGTTAGATCCACCTTTATTTGTTTGATATGTTAATTAGGTATCTTTTAGGTTACCAAATAAAGAAATATTTCCTTTTATGTAAGCTATTTTGAGTCAATTTAAGAAAATTTATAAATTATTTAGCATTTTGCTTTTTTTTATCCATATGGCTAGCTTGGAAATTAAAAAGAAAAAGGAAAAGTGTTTAAAATTGTATTTATAACTTATTTGAGATGGCTAAAAAAATTAATTTGAAATTCTCTCAAGATGGGAAAAGTAAAAGTCATTTATATATTATTGTGAATGATTTTACATGTTTTGTAAATTATTCATAAGTTGTGCATTTTTTACATTTTTTGTCCAAATTATAAAATAAATTTTCTTAAAGGATCTCCCAATCCCAATAAAAACTTATAATTTTTCAAATGCTATGTGATATCTCTACAATAATAAAGTCTCTATATACCTAGATGTTCATCTAGTACATCACATATTTGTTTTAACATTCCAAATCATTTGTTAATAGTCTTTTGTGATTATTCTCTATTCAATCAACTTTTTCTTAAAAATTTCAACCTTTCTCCACAACTATGCCAAGTGATTGTTGCTCCCGCATGCAAGACTTCAAATTCATCAAATAAATGTCTCCAAATGATTATTACATCTTATATACAATTATATATATATATTATCCTTTCTGTGATCGTAACATCAAAATAGTACACAAGTAAAGTGTGCCAAAAGCAAAATTGTCGAAATCAAGGGGAGCTTTGCGAATTTACCCTTGTGTCAGTTGACTTCAACCGTGGCGGTGGAACGACAGGTCCGCTGAGAGAAGATGTTCCAGATCGATGGATGGCCCGCCCTTTTGCCGCCAAATCCATATTGTTTTCCCTCCTAATTTTCTCTCACTGGTCACTAGCCGTCTGTCCTCCAACCTTTCCTCGTTACTTACTACTCCTTCAACCTGCCATTTTTTGACAGCCCAAAAAAAAAATCCACCCCCACTGCTTGAATTCAATTCATCCGTTGGGTAATCGCACGGGGGATGCAGATAAAGGTGAAGTGCAGCTGCGGTCAAGGCAATTGCCCGGAATGGGCAATTCTGGAACTCCAAGGCGTGGTTGAGGCCCAGCCCTCCTTTCAAGATCGCCTCCGCAATCTCCATATCGGCCTTCTCTGCCGACCCTCGTCTCAGGTTTCCCAATTCCCCACCGTTTCCCTTTTCAATTAATTAATTCCTTTTCTGGCCTGTCAGCCTTCATTTTTAACCATGACAATTTTCTGAATTTTTCTCTTCTTTTTTTTTCCCTCGCTTCTAGCTTCTCGTAGCATATCTGTGAAACTTGTTTCGGTGGGTTTGTAGGAAAGTTACACGTTTACAGTAGGGTACCACGAGTTGACGGGGACGAAGGTGCCCCTGAAGAAGCCTATTTTGGTGTTGAAGAAAACTAGGGTCTCAGATGAGGATGTGGTTGAAGGAGAGGGAGAGGAAGAGAAGGATAGTGGAGGGGATATTGCTTCTCCGTCAAATTCAAGGGTACAATTGGCTGTCATTGGAATTATTCGCCACAAGATATTGTTCAAGACCAGACCAAAGGCGCTCATCTCTGGTAATAAATCAAACTTGCATTATCTAATATTTCCCAACTCAGAATTCTAGATCAATCTATTCAACGGAATAAAGTGTTTGACATCTCTTTCCTCATATGCTTCGGTGCTAAATTCAGGACCTCAAACTGTTGCCATGGGAAAAATCAGTACGCCAAGTTCCCTTGCGCCAAATTGTGGATATACCTTTGCCTGAATTACCATCGTATCCTGCTTTGCGCTCGTGGAGAAGCGAGGGAATTTGATTTTCCTGTTGCCTTCTTGAGAAGCACTTGAAAAAAAAAAGAGTAGTTAGTGGCAAAAGTTCAGTTTCAATCCTCTAGTGCTTGTGTAACTTCCTTCTTGATCATCACAGAAACTGTTCATTCTCTTGTCATAAACTGGTTTCTGTTTGGGATGGTACATTTTTTTTTTATACCGTTTGATATAAGGAAAGAGATATAAATTACGAATACGATGAAGCGAATTAAATGATAAAAATAAAAAGAAAGATGCTCTGCTCTATAATTACTTCCTATTTTTCCTCGAGCCCATACTATTTGTTTTGAAATCTAGTATTGATGTTTCGTTGAGTATAAAATTAATCCTCGAGCCCACACTAATCGTTTCGAATTCTAGTATCCATGTTTGGTTGAGTATAAAATCTCTGTTGATAAAATATACCATCGGGGTTTCTCATCATTGAAATTGGGAGCGGAAATGTGTTGTGCAATTTTAAATGAATTGAGTTAGTCAAATTACCAATCCCTTCATCTTGCATGCGACACAGCAACATTTACCTACAGGGGATTGTTAATGGTTCGGGCCAATTTGAGCTAGACTCAGCTCGATCCAAAACAACAAGTTCATTGAGTCTAAATTTGAATTGGGTTGGCTAGAACTCAGGTTTAAATATTAGGCATAAATTAAATATAAGCTAAGTTTAAATCATATTAGGCATAAGTTCGATTAAAGTCCGACTCATATATAAGTATATTTATATATGTAATATAATATACTATATAATAATATCTATAATTTATAATTATACACAATAGAATGAAGATGAGGCCCACGAGCAGTTGAGGACATGAAAGCACTTAAATTCCAATGGACCTTAATGGACAATTTCAAACATCAAGAATCCTCCATGATAAGTTGGGGGTTCGGGATGAAGTGCATGGTGGTTTGGGTGTTCTTACAAATTCATTTGATCAGATCAAATTTTATAAGAATAAGCCAGAAATTATGTATTTCTATTTT